>NC_058054.1:25002361-25219861 GCF_020085105.1 Siniperca chuatsi
ATTGTTTGCACAGAAAAAATGAAAGCCACTAAAAGACACTCGATTTTGGTCAAGAGAAAATCCCAAGGGTAGGAATCTCATTGGATTTAAAGATTTGATTGACAAGTGGAGTGCACAAGCACTTCAGCAGTGGCCATAGTGTCTGCACCAAAAATACCACCAATGAATCAAATATATAAACAATTCATACAGCACATAGTTATAACGAGCATACCGTGATTCAAAGCAGTTTCAATACAATTAAATTTTAGTTCAGTTTTGATACAAGTTTTTACCAGTACATTTAGTACTATATAAGCTCACTGGAAGAAAGAGTTAACCTCTTTCAGTCTGTCGGCAGTCTGGTGGTAGATACCTACAATGTAGGTTTTAAATTATAGTTCAGCATCAGAATTCACCAATTGATAGCACCACCACAACACCAGACAGATGTACTGTATGTGATCAAGCTGCATTGTGTTTTAATTATAGACCCACTGTGTTTACATAATTTCATTAACCTTTTGATATACAGTAGGGTGAAGGTGGGCACGTATGTTCTCATATAATTATTAGAGTTATTTTCTGGCAACTTCTTTTTTGGCTTGTCTTATTACTGAATAGGAAAATTACTGCTGTGCAGTCGTCATAGATAGAGGGCAGAAATTGCAGTGAGCAGAAGATTTGCAGTGTAGTTGGCTTTGCTAGATGTGTCTTACTGAAATGGAGAAGATAACTAAGCCTTTCTCCACAAGAATTGAAAACTTGTAGGAGAAAACAAAAGCAGCCCAAGCTCACCAATCACACTTTTTGCAGTCTTAATTGAGGAACTCTGCAGCCGCTGTAGCCCCGATGTGTTGTGACATTTTTGAGGAGCTGCACAAAGCTATGCTATCACACAACTCTAAATCCCGCCTTTACTACATTACTGAAAGTTACTGTTGTAACAACAACAAAACAACAGACAGATTTCACAAAAATCCTGCAGTTTGGTTACTGTTCACTTCGGGTTGCCTACGCACCCATGTTACCTTCTTAAAAGAGTAGTGAGGGTCGTTGTACCACCGGCATATTTCAAATGTGCACACACAAGGCCGGCTCTAGCCATTTTGGTGCCATAGGCGAGATTAGCATTTGGTGCCCCCCACCCCATGAATGAATCTCTATCTTTGATTGGCCACTTGCCTTAGTTATGACTTTATGTCCAAACTAGTTAGGTTATGTCCCAAGTAATGGTGGTGCAACCAATTTTAGTAGCTGATTTAGTTACAAACCAACTAGCAGTTACTAAGCCTCTAATGTCAACTTTACACCCTAACTTAGAAGAGATCGTACACATGGCTGGTGCAACCCAGTGCAGAAATCTGTGTTTTTATGGATATAGAGTTAGCCATTATCATTGATATTGGTCAGCAAAATTTCAGCACAATGCCTTACATTCTAGGAAGGAGCAGTTCAATTCATTCAATTCAGCTGATACAGATTAATTCAATCTGTAGCAGCTATCGTAGCCAGAGATTGAATGTTATACTCAGGTAAAAGTACTATTACTTTAAAGAAATTTTACTCAAATAAAAGTAAAAGTACTTGTGTAAAAATTTACTTAGATAAAAGTAAAAAGTAAGTCAGTTAAAATGTACTCTGAGTAAACATTACTGCGCTACATTTTGGAAATTATTGATGATATATATCATGCTACTGTTAAATTGGAGAACACATTTAGGTTACAACTGCATTAAATGTCAATCCAAAAACACTGGTGGAACAACATCACGGCTACCGAGCCCTTGGACAAATAGACAATAAATTCCATTTGTATAGACAGATTAAGAATAAAACATCACCAAAGCAGACAACACAGACATGTATAAACAATATAAACTCCACAGTGGCTGCAGCCACAAACAAGCTAAGAGTGTGTTTGATTTGTTCACTTAACGTGCTCAACAGGTGGCGCATTAAATCAGTGATTGTATCAGTGATCCTGCAGCCATTTAACATGTTTCATTTTTCCTTTGAGGGTGACTAGCGCCCACCAGAAGGTGGCACCCTAGACGACCGCCTATATGGCCTATGCCCAGGGCTGGCCTTGTGCACACACAGAAAAGAAGTCCATTTAAAATGTTTTTTGCTGTATCAATTTTTGACACACACTATTTCACACTAAATACGTATCAGTTAATATTTACTCCCCTAACACATAAATAAATGCACACATATATACAGACACACAGTATGTACATAAAAAAGAAAGGATCTCCAGAATCACCACATTGGAAAAAAATACTGCCTATTTTTTCACCATTTATGTACGAAGGATGTTCATTGATTTGACTCAGTCTCACAGTTTTGCACATTTTCTACAATATAGAAAAATAGGGTTCCCTGGCTGTTATTATCGTTTCATATACAAATTTAACAATCTGCATATCCCAACTGAAACCCTGTGGAAAAAATGGAAAATTTAAGCAATACTTAAATAGTGCTGTACAGCATATGAGAGAAAATGGTTCAATAAAGGCTTTTGTCAAGATTTCAGCCTAAAAAAATAGAGAATATCTGGTATGATGGATGGTTTTTACTAACATTGTAGGGGTATCCAGTCATGTGTACAGTCACTGTGCAGAAAAATCAGAATATGACTTGTGAATCTTTTGTAAGGCACTAATAATGTAATAGTGGAGCTGCTCAGCTGCTGGATTATGTCTCTCTCAGTTTACTCTTCATCCATGTGGTCACAGTCTAATTGATTTTTGCATTGCTTGAATCTGGCAGTAATTTCATACATCCCACTGTTGTTCCTGCTGCAGGCTTGCCGAGCTAAACCGACTTCAAATGTAATCAATTTAAGAAGCCCATTTGCTTGAAAACTGTAATATTTAAAAGCAGCTGAGGAGGTTATCTTATCCAACTTCCTGAAACTTTACATAACAAGTAGACTGAAAATGAACTGTTCCTCACCTTGCATCAGTATGGCCTCTAACTAACTGTTCACAGCTCTCATCTCTGTGCTGGAACTTCCTTTGCATGATTTTTGTTTTCCTCAGAAGGAACAAAATCCACTCATTGAAACATTGAATCATTAATACTTTTTGACAACTTACATGTCTTTGTCAGGTTTGGTGGGATCCGCCAGTATTTGTTAACACTAACCTGAATTCCATCATTTCTCTTGTATGTTTTCTTTCTCGTCAGCACTGTGTTACTGTTACCTGCAGAAGATTAATGAACAACAATGGTCTGTTGCTTCAAATGCCAGCTTCAAACAGCAGCTTGACAGCATGTCTTTATCCAGTAGATGCTTTTCCTTTCTGAGAGCTTTGATCTGATGAATGAGAAATACACAATAACTGTTATCATCATCGCTTTTAGCCACTGCCGCCTGTGAACCTGCAGCTTACCTAATGTAACAAAATTGGACGAAATGCCTGGTTCATTCTCAGATAAATTATGAGAGATGCACTACAGGTTCATTCAAGAATTCAGAAGATGGAAAGACATAAAATGGCCCTATGAAAACGTGTTTCAGGATCAGGTTAACACACTTCATAAGAGTGTTAAAGGACTGAATAGTTATGACTGAATAAAATAATAACTTTTTCTTTCTTTTTAAATTATTATTTAATGTCACACAGGTGATTTGCACCTTTTAGATTTTCAGTAAAGTTCTAAAAAATGCTCAGAATTTCATATTCTTAAAAGAAAGGAAAAAGAAAAAGCAGGCTTTATAGGCTGGATTGCACCATGTCTCAGTATATACTTATTTCCTGAGGCAAAGCGAAATGTAGCATACTGCAGAATGAGGCTTTGAAACACCTGCTGCATGATGGAAACATTACATTATAATCTTTGCAACAGCAACATTCAGTTGAAATATGACATGATGCAGCTATATGGCAATATCAACACACTCTCTAGCTGTACATTTCAGAATAAATATCACAATGTATACTAAAAAAATAAACCACAAGCCTGTCAGGCATCAGATATGGTCAGTATTGTCATTGATAAGACAGTGCATATGTTTTAGATTAGATTTGATTAGATTAGATTCAACTTTATTGTCATTACACATGTACAAGCACAAGGCAACAAAATACAGTTTAGGTCTAACCAGAACACCAATAAGCAAGTGCAGGATATAAAATATGTGCAGAAATGCAGGATAGCGCAGTATTATGAAAATATTTTACAAGTGGTACTATGGACATTATATACAGATGGCATTACTATAAACAGAAGTATACTGATGGAAGTAGTGCAATGAATATTAGGTAGTGCAAATTAAGGACAGAAATAGTTAACAGATGGACAGAAATAGTTTATTGGGCAAATTTGTCATCGCTCAGAATTGTATATATATTACAGGTTCCACAACATGATGTCTGTATATGAATAACCCACTGAGAGCATCTTCCACTGTAAAGGCAGGTGGATGAGATTTATGTTAGTGCTGTAACTGCTATATTGATGGTGGGAAATAGAACAGTGCCGCATCCTGATGGGTTGATGTTTATTCAACCTGTGACACCACGCGTCATATGCTGCCAGTGTGTTGCCCCTTAGCGGTAGTTTGTGTGTGGATTAGAATTTGGATAACAAGGTGGTAACCAGGTTTGAGATTTGGATGACTTGGGGAGTCAAAACATATCTGACTCCAGTTTTGGTGTTAATACTAGTTAAGGCAACATGAAAAAACCCCAAAACAATTTAACAGCCTTTAACTTTCTTTAGTGCAGCCCAAAGTGGGGGAGATTTTGGCCCTCAATAATATTTGATGAGGTCAAATAATAGAAAACGAAAAACAAATGTATATCTAGCTGCACAGCTTTAATGTTCAGTTTTTAGAAAGTAAGCAGTGTGGCCAATTTGGTTTGTGTAAATTCCTTAATCCTTGTGAAAAGCATATTTTAGGCTGTCAGAAGGAAAAAATCTAAATTCTTTCCTGAAGGCAGATTTAACTAGAGGCCATCTTGTGAGGAGATCACACAAGCATCACACAAGCCGCGACGCCAAGTCAGTGTGTATGGTGCATTGGAACACATGACATGAGAGAAGTAAGTTTGGCGAAACAGGTGAATTGTGCCAGTAATATGCCTTACCTTCCTCACAGGGTCATTTTCTGATTTTGGGGGGTGCTATTGCAGCCAGTAATAATTATATGTAGGCTATAGTCTATTTAGTTATCATCATGCTGATAAAAATAAGCAGGAAGCTATTTTAATTTGTAATTCTAGTTAAAAATTTGTCATTTGATAACCCTAATTTTATTATGATAAATTAAAGTGTTATCATAATAAAATGTATGCCACATGCAATTTTATGATTGGTCCTTGGCCTGCATCGAGTGCATAGACTATATAATAGTCTATGCACTCGATGCACAATAATAAAATGGACGCAGCCACTGTGACGTCACCCACTGGTTTGTGGACTAACGTTTTGAAGCCTTGCTATTTTGGCCATCGCAATCTTGTTTTTTTGGAACCAGAAGTTACCGTATTTGGACAAGAGGGTGGAGCTGAGGAGGGATACGCATTGCTACGTTTCTATCCTGATTGACTGGTTGCCGTGGAACCACAAGGTAGCCACGCCCCAAAGCATACCCTACTTTATCGTCTATTTTCCTCTAGATGTGACCATAATTTACAAAATGAACATCATGCTGTTTTGAAGAAGACTTGAAACTAGCGATTGAAAGCATAAACTTATTAGGAAAATGTTTACTGAGGTATTGTAGAAAAGGTTTCAGTCATAGTCATCTGGACACTGTTTTCAGAATCAAGACGTTTCGGCTCCCATCCGGAAGTCGCCTTCCACCTTCATTTGTTTTCATGATTATCCATCATGGAAACAAAAAAAGGTCAGTTTCAGGTGAAACAGACACTCACGAAGACTCCTCCCTGAGGGCAGGGCTTAAGCAGTACAGAGTAGCTTAAATTTCTGAGTTCTCAGACCATTTTCACAATTGAGAATGACTTCCGGATGGGAGCCGAAACGTCTTGATTCTGAAAACAGTGTCCAGATGACTACGACTGAAACCTTTTCTACGATGGAACACTCCTGGACTAATGAGGGACTACACCGTCTTGTTTACTGAGGTAATAAATCAAATGAGAAGTAGGGTCATTTTCTCACTGAGTTTCATACAATTGGACTTCTTTTTGCTGCAAGTGGAGTCACCCCCTGCTGGCCATTCGAAAGAATGCAGGTTTAAGGCATTTCTGCATTGGCTTCACTTTTCAGACCCAGAGGTTGCTGCTTGGTCAACTGTCATTTTTTTTTCTCTAGAGGAAAAAAGTTCAGACACCACGTCTTAATCCTCTGCCATCTTTCTCAGGAAACACCCAGCTAGGAGCAGATTCTATAATTCCTTTCTCTCTATTTTTTCTCTCCCCCTGTCTCTCCTTCTGTCAGTCACTTTTACACTACTGGTCTTTCGTAGCCCTCTCACCTTTCTTCCTCTATCTCTCTCCATCTCTCCTCATGGGATGTGTCTCACAAACGTGGGTCTGTTGTGACGGCTTTGCATTCTGCCAGCAGAACGTCAACTTCGACTTTTCCTCCCATCCATCACTGCTTGCCGCCGCACCTATGCATTAAATATCAAGCCTTGTGGAAGGAAAGAGAATACGATGCTGGGGTTTGAGTTCACTTGGCAATTCTGAAGGGAATCTGAAGGGAATCTCTTCCCGCCTGATGATTAAGCCCAGTTCTCAGTCTATGTAAGTTGGAACAGTTGGTGAAGCAGGGAGAAGTGGTTATGGAGGAGCTTTTAATATTTCCCTGATGTAAAAGCACCATGGGAGCGTTTGAATATTGTATTAAAGCACATTGACTTTGGCACACACATGCAGAAGCAGGCATATTCATCCTTCTGTTCTTGCATGCACGCACACACACAAACAAATGCTTCTTACGAAGGAACATGCACAAACCTGAACACATTTTCACATACACACCCACAAGATAATGAGATTAGTATTCTGATGTTCTTGGAAAATTGGAGGGTTGAGAGAGTAGAGGAAAAATAAGAAAAAGGCAGACTCCCATTGGAATTGAGCTGATGTAGCAGTGATGACACACTTCTCAGGCAGAAGAGGAGCGCTGAACATCTTCATACTCAAACTTCTTTTAATTAACTGCTATTTTTTCTACAGCGATTAATAAAAGTGAAAAGGTAGGGCTACATTTTCTTGACACATACCAAAAAATGACCTTTTTTTCTTCTCCTTCTTGTGCATTTCCACGCTTCGATGACGCTGACGGAGAGGCAGCTGGAAGTGAGCTTAGCTTGATAATTGAGCTATCAAGTTGTGCTTTGTTGTGTGTACATACAGGCTTATGCAACAGGCAGCTTAGCTGTTGACACCTCTGTAAATCCCTCCCTCTATTGTGCTCTCACCCATAAATATTACACGAATATCCTGCCGATTCCTTGTATCTCCAAAAAAGTCAGCTTTTCAGCCATTCACAAAAAGACTCACTGGCGTTTTTGGCAGTTTTTTTTAATACATATTCAGTAGTTTGGCTTGTTCCCAGGGTCATGAAGTGATACCTGGGGGACACTGTCAACTGTCAAGTAGAGTGATTGTGGAAAAAATGGAAGTACAAGGATTTTACAAGGCGTGAGTAGTATCATAGCAGCTGAGATGTGTCTTCTTTACTCCAACAGATGTAGCAATTGCATTAGTCCCAGTTTTACTACTTTAATTAAATACACTGTTACTGCTGCGCAATATCTCCTCAGCTTAAAAAACATTTTTGACAATCACCATGTGCCTGTGAGTTGATAGAGAGACTTAAATTTACTGTGACAGTGTGAGGAAGAATAGAGCTGCTGCAGCACCAATGGAGGATGGATGCTGAATTGATGCGTGATGGGTGACAGCTGGATGGCTACTACCACACATTAATATTCCCATCCAAACCTGTTCTTCATCATTGTGACATGAGCCATTCAGTCCTAATTAAAAAATGAGTTGTGATGTACGTGGTTATGCGATATTGTTAAGGCATCATAAATAACTGATGAGAACTGATGGACTCATCATATTAGTAATGCTGCAGAAAGTATAGAGACAGAATGTTGGATGTAGTTTCTTAGTGAGAGACAAAAATATGTGTTTCTGTGTTTTTATCCTTTCATTTTTGTATTACTGACTTCCATAGATCCTTATAGATACAGTAAAATTCTTATATACCTGTTTGTATGGAGCAATAATTCATTTTGGTATCATTTAGGTGTTAAAATTAGCCATAATAGAATGTTGAGTTCACAGTAGCAGCGAGTAGTAGCCCTTGAAATAAACTGACACTGAAATCTGAAACAGAGACAACACAAGATATAGCTTTGGTGAAGTAATAATACAGGAGGAAGGTGATTTAGTGGTACAGTTTTACATCATTGTAAAGTGTGTTTGATTGCTGTATTATTCCAATAATTCACAGCTGTTTTCAGGTCACAGCAAGATAGATGGTAAAAGAAAAAAACATTAGAGCTTGATTTCGGCGTCATGTTCACTTTTGAGACTGGTGAGATAGATCAAGAGCACGTCAGGCGGTTCAAGGAGTTCAAATATTTGACACTTTAGTCAAACATTTTATTCAGGTCTGTCACAGAGATGTCGCTCTGGAGAGATTTGTCATTCCTTGTCCTTGTCGTCACAGCCAGACTGCTGTGACTAGGGCTGCACTCACAATATGGTGGGTAGGGAAGACTGTAGTACTTTTGCTATAATATAGTCAACCATTGAATTGTGTTTTCTATATAATTTAGCAGCCCCCCTTTAGAAAACAACCTCATTATAATTCCTGCTTATCTACGATGATCTTGTAATTGGAAAATAAAATGTTCTCACCTAGTATGAAATTGTACCCAGGACCCAAGTGGATTTTATTATCATGACATGCTTGGCAGGGATATTAAAATGTAAATGTAGAAAATTAGCTTACTATGACTGTGTTTTAAGCAATTAATTTGGGCATTGTTTTCTTTGTCATCACTCCTCATTCTCATATATGTTTTTATATATTATTGTTATCTTATGCATAGTGTAAATCTTATTGTGTTGGTTTGTTATCTTTACTGTGTTGGGTATGGCAGCTGAAGGAGGATAATTTTGGTTTGGCTATCAAAAAATATTCATTAACATAAAATAAATAAATAAAACTATTAAAAAAGTAAAAAAAAAAGAAAAATGAAAATAAAATATTGGTTAGTTCTAGTCTCAGTAGAAACGTGACAGCATTGGTCGTTTTTTCAAATGCCTATGTTTACATTTACCTGAAAAGGACCTCTTGTGGCCATGTAATGACTGTCATCTCTCAGGACCAAAGATAATAAAGTAGCGCAACATTGTTATAGTGCGTTTTATCCTTGTAGGGAGGAGGACAGGGTGGATGGTTAACGTCTGCAACGTTAACTGTTCTCATCAAGTTTTCTACCAGCAGTCAATGTTGTTTGCTTTTAACCGTGACTGCAATCTTCCTATAACATTAAAGCTGCACTAATCAATATTTTTATATTAACAATGGATGAAGTGACAATGTGTAATATTAAAGGTACAGTAGTGACAAACCCATATAAAATTATCACCCAATCTACAGTTCCCCTCAGTTCTACAGAGTGCTTTAGCGTCTTTCAGCTCATTGTTTTGGTTTAACGGCCCATAAGTCCACTCTCACCCACCTCATTTCCAGCAGCAGCATCCAGTTGTTATTAGCGAAAAAGCTCTAATATCCATATGACATAAAGACAAACTTAGCAACTTAGCGACTGGTGAACATAGCATTAAGCAGTTAAAGAGCCAGACATTTTCCTTAGGAGTTAGTGAGCAACTGTTTGCTAACACATTTGACAACAACGCTATACTGTAAGATAATAATATGGCAATATTGTGTTGTTCATTGCCCCCAAGTGACCACAAACATTTAATTAAAACAGCTTTACGGGCACCACACTAGTCGCATTGTGCACCTTTGCATTATTTGCTAAGAGATGCTAATGTTGCTCAGTCTCTGCTGGATTTAAAAATAGGCAATAATTTGCTACCACAATTGCCATAAACAGCTTTATAAGATATTTTGTTATTAAGTTTTTTTTTTACCCAAACCAAAATCTTTCCCTAATGTTAATCAAGTATTTTTTTGCCCAAAACTAGCCAAACATTAACCCTACAAGCATTGTTATAGTCATATGCATTTCTGACAAATAATGCCATCCTGACAATAAGGGTCTAGGATCAGAAAAATTTCCAATGCATAATTTTTGAAGGCAATGACAAACTACCTATTTTGATCGTAGAAAAGGTTTCAGTCATAGTCATCTGGACACTGTTTTCAGAATCAAGACGTTTCGGCTCCCATCCGGAAGTCATTCTCAATTGAGAATGACTTCTGGATGGGATAGAACACTCCTGGACGAATGAGGGACTACACCGTCTACCTATTTTGATGTTTAGGTTAGAGGACTTGTTGCAGTGTCTGTATTACAATTGTAAGCAGTCATAAAGACACTTGGAGAAAGTTTAGATGTCCATGGTGTGCAGTCTTACCTGTCAGTACAGTATATTATATGGCTGTAATAATGCCACACACACCCCTCCAGTGGACATGCCTACAGTCTTACACTTCTCTTCGACACATTCATTATCTCCTCTTGTCTTTTTCCTCCCTCTCCTTCACACCTCTTGCACTTCCTCTCTCTATCTCTTTCTCCTTCTCCTTTTTTCTCATTTTGTCCTCATCTATCATCATTCTCCCAGCTTCTTCTCTTTTTATCTCCTTCCATGTCCCTTTTTCTCCAACCCCCCCCCCCCGCCCCCCCCCCCACACACACACACACACACACACACACACACACACACACACACACACACACACACACACACACACACACACACATTTCAGTTTGCTGTGCCCCCCGGGCCCTTCATTTTGTTGTGCAGTGGCCACTCCTTTCGACCCGGCACCACTCTGGGATTAGTTATCTCCATCTCTGTCACTTGCTTATCTATTTTCTAGACTCTTGAAATAAAGCTCGGCCAGACGTGTGATGTACTTCAGATTACCAGAGGCGGGAGGCAGGTATGGAAATCCTCCACCGATTAGATGCCCTTCCTCAGTCTGAGGAAGATGTGCACAGACTGCTGGCAAGCATCTTAGAGATGCACTGATACACTCTAAATCCCACGTCGTGGGAAGGTGAGGGGAAGTTTGTCTTTTGGCCTTTTGGGTTTTTTTTTTTTACTTTTTTGCTGATGTGCCTAAAAAAAGTAAACCAAGTATTTTCATGTCCCTCTTCAGGAGGGACAGGGTTTCGTCTGATTCCGAGGTGACAGGCGAACCGGGAGGTGTGCCCCCACTGGAGGACCTGGGAACGGACAGAGACAGGCACAAAAAGACAATTCGGTGGTCCGTTACCTGGGTCGGGTTGCATCCGTTGAGCCTCTCTCACCCGAGTTTTGATCTCACCACCACCACCACACAGGAGGGAGGCAGAATGGTGTCAGTACTGGGGGGAGCTTCTTTGGAGATAAACTGGCGAGAGAGAGCATTGGCCTTAATGTTTCTAGATCCCGATCGATACTTGAAATTGAACTGTCTGGAGTTCAGCCTCTTGGCCGTCTGGATGTAGGCAAGGTTCTTGTGGTCGGTCCAAACCATAAAGGGGTGTTCTGCCCCCTCCAGCCAGTGCCTCCACTCCTCCAAGGTGAGTTTGATGGCTAGCAATTCACGATTCCCCACATCATAATTGCCTTCTGCAGGCGTCAAACGGTCGGAGTAAAAGGCGCATGGATGTAATTTAGCATCAGAGCTTGAGTGTGCCAACCCCACTGTTGGACGCGTCTACTTCCACCACGAATTGGCTCTGGGGATCAGGCTGGGCTAGCACTGGTGAAGCGTTGTTAGAGGCTTGTGAATGCCTGTTCCACCTCGGCGGTCCAGCTGAAGGGTACGGTAGGGGAGGTGAGTCTGGTTAGCAGCTCAGCCACCCAGCTGTAGTTTCAAATGAAACGTTGGTAGAAAATTGCTGCAGTTGCTTCACTGATGTGAATCTCAACTACGCCACGTAGTTTTTCCGGGTCGGCCCTCATCTGCCCCCTCTCAATAACAAAGCTGAGGAAGCTCACTGATTCCACATGAAATGCACATTTCTCGCTTTAATGAACAATTTGTTCTCCAAAAGGCATTGGAGAACCTGACGGAGATGTTGGATGTGTTCGGTGAGGCTACGAGATAATATCAGGATCCAGGTCCTCCAGGTAGACGAATACTGTCCGGTTGATGAGGTCATTGACTAGGGCCTGGAACACAGTGGGTGCGTTAGTCAAACCAAATGGTATAACCGGGCACTCGAAGTGTCCAAGTGGGGTGTTGAACGCTGTCTTCCATTTGTCACCCTGTCGGATCCAGAACAGGTGGTAGGCATTTCTCAGGTCAAGCTTGGCGAAGACAGTGACTCCGTGAAGGGGCTCGAACGCTGAGTTTAGCAGGTAGTGGGTAGTGGTTCTTGACCCTGATGTTGTTCAGGCCACGATAGTCTATGTATAGGCGCAGTGAGTGGTCCTTCATGGTTACGAAGAAGAACCCTGCACCAATAGGAGACGAAGATGGGCGGATGATTCCTGCGGTCATGGAGTCGCTGATGTATTTCTCCATGTACTTCCTCCCGGGGCGTGACAGTTTGTATAGCTGGCTGGAAGGCATGGGGGCTCCAGGGAGCAGGTCGATGGCACAGGGGTACGTCCGATGGGGTAGTAAGGAGAGAGCTTGTTGTTTGCTGAAAACCATACTGAGGTCATGGTATGCAGTGGGAATAAGTGCAGTAACTCTTCAGGTACAGATGGGGTGAGGGCTCCCTCTGTAGGGGGACGAGCTGATTGCAGGCAAGAGGACAGACAAAAAGGGCTCCAACTGACTACTCTGCCGGCGGTCCAATCGATGTGGGGGTTGTGTCGACAGAGCCAGGGCTGACCTAGAATTATCGGGGTGCGAGGAGAGTTGATGAGGTGAAACCAGATTGTTTCGCGATGGTTGCCAGAGAGAATCAGGAGGACTGGACACGTCTGACGGGTGACTCAGGCCAAAAGTCTTCCATTCAAAGTGTTGGTGTTTATGGGTGTAGACAGATGTTCCACCATTATTCCTGCTTGAGAGACCAGTTTTTCATCAACAAAGTTCTCATTGGAACCTGAGTCAACCAAAGCACATAGGGCTGACAGGGCTGGCTGGGCTGGAGCGCTGGAGCTGGACTGGTAAGCTGTTGTGACACCAGACCCACCTGGCGTGATTGAATCTGACTTGATCTGGCGTATTTCCGGGTTGAGTGGGAGAGAGCCTGAGTTTGCTGAGTCCATAATGTTGGCCAGATCGTTCTGTTGTGATCTACAAAGGTGGACTCAAGTGCAAACTCAGACTCAGGAGTTAGATTTAGGCAAACAGGTTTTATTGTCAAGTTACTGAGTGAAGTTTTGGGGAAAGAGACCAGCTGATGGTGCCACCGAAGTGTGAGCTGAATCCAGGGTCCAGAACTGGTGACAGGAGCGGGGAGGTAGTAAGGACCAGGCAGAGCTGACAGGCGGCGTAGACAGCTGGGTAGACCGGGAGACAGGCAGGCGGTGCAGCGGAGCGAGGCAAACTGACAGGTAGGTGATGATCCTGGGCACAACAGAGTTTAGCAAAACTAACAGCGCAAGCGACAAAGATACTGGGTATAGGTCTAGGAACTGGAGCCGTGTACTACCGTGGAGGTTTAAACAACGAACTGGCGACGAGTGGACTGAAGACTGGGGTTGATATACTGCAGGGTGTAGATGGCAGGATGGAATGCAGGGGTGTCGGCGTGGATGAGATGTCAGAGGTGTGTCATTGTCTGATTGGAGAGTCCCGGGCCGTGCCACGCCAGCACACACACACACACACACACACATACATACATACACAATGCAGGAGAGGGACCAACAGGGGACAACACATAGAAATGCCTCAGGTACCAGTGTGGCCGTAACAGGTTCATATAAAAGTATTAATAAGTACAGCTTTTAACAATAGATTTACCCATATTAACCAACAAAAATGGTGATTTTGAGTCATTAAATATAGCCTGATTATCTTTGTTAGCTCCCATGTTAGCTTCTGAGTTGATTGATAATTCTCTGTGGGCTTGATACTACAAGTAACCCTTTTTACATTTCACATAGTCATTTGATCTATTTGATGTTTATATAAAAATACTGATTAGTGCAGCTTTAAGTTCAACACACCAGCTGTGTCATGTTTTGTCGTTCCAGTCACCTGTAACAGGAGACACACCATACAGAAGTAATATGTGACAAAAGAAGGAAAAGTCATAAAAGTAAATGTGATTAAATTGCTGCCTTTTTAGAAATTCTGACGTGTGTTGACAGTGGTAGATAAGACAGTGGAACATTTTGACGTGGCACTGTGCGTCAGCTTGTAATGAAGAGTGCC
This sequence comes from Siniperca chuatsi, assembly GCF_020085105.1. Classification (NCBI taxonomy): domain Eukaryota; kingdom Metazoa; phylum Chordata; class Actinopteri; order Centrarchiformes; family Sinipercidae; genus Siniperca; species Siniperca chuatsi. The sequence continues at coordinate 25,016,816 of NC_058054.1, forward strand.
CTCAGTGTGTGGGCTTACACATAAAAAAGGAGCTGTGGGTTGTTTTGATATGCGTCATACCGGTGTGTATCATCCTTTGCTGTCATATCACCAATTTCCGATGTTTAAAATATTCTATGTTTGGTTTTGCATTGTGTTCTAAATAACTTTTTGGCAACAACACATCAATTCAGTCTACCTTGTGCAGGCCTACTGCCACCTCAGATAGTTATTTTCTACATTTCCTAGAATAACTTTTAAGCAGGAACAAACAAATGCACCAGCAACAAAATGGAAGGACCAAAGATGAAAGACACATCACCAGTAGCTGGTTTAATATAGTTTTTCATGCAGATTTATCTTACTTTTGAACCACCCACATACTTACTTATTCATAAAGCTGATGGCTGGTTATTATGCATTAATAACAAGAGCTTACTGACAGTGACAGTGACACACCCACGCTGTTCTGTCTCCTTCACAGTATTTAACAGTAGACTGGCTGAGCACAACTGAGCCAAAGTTACATCAATCAGATTAAGTCCATGTAGCAAACACTTAGTGAGCCTGTATACTGTAGTCTGATGTCAGGAATGATCACGTTAAAGGAAGAAAGGACATAGTGTGCAGCCTATTTATATAGAGCACAGCTGTCATTAAATGCTGTTTTCGTATGTACTTACTGGCCTGTATGGCAAGCAGCAAATGTCAAACAAATGTACCTGCCGGGTGAATTTATTTTATGACAGCAAAAGGTATTTTGTATTATGGTATTGTTTTGGTGTATGGTTAAAGGTGCTGTTATTATCACAGATTGCGTTAAGGACTGAAAGAAATCATTCTGTGTTTTTTAGTGCTGATATGATTAGTGAAATAATCAGTGAGTTGATCAGCAGAAAATGAATCTGCAACAAATGTTATAATTAATTAATAATTTAAGTCATTCATCAAGCAAATATGCCAAACATTCACTGGTCCCAGCTTTTCAAATATGAACATTCGCTGCTTTTCTCTGTGTTACATCATTGTAAATTAATCTTTCAGTTTTTGACTGTTGGCTGAACAAAAAAAGCAGATTAGAAGACATCACCTTGGCTACTGCAGAATTTGTTTTTGCTTATTTTTTAATATATTTTGACGTCTCACAACCACATCTCTTTCTGGCGCAAAGTTGCTCTACTGGTACTTTTATGATTCTATCAACAAGCTAAAAACTACATACCTGAAGGAAATGTGCAGCAATTGTGGAAGAACACTTAAAGCAGTATTACTGATTTTTGGCCTCGGGGCAGATACACAAATTATTTTTCACTTTCGTTAACATTGTGAGGTCAACTGTAACACCGGTGTCTGTGGTAAAATGAACTATATTCGATGCACATGTGTGAACACATTGTAATTAAAGTGAACACAACAGCCACCTCAAACATCATTGTAGAAACAAATGCATCAGGTATGTAAGTAATAAGCCATTAGCGATATGAGAGAATGAGGCTTCAGCTAGGCACAACCATATTTTGACATACTGTAATTCTAATAGTTTTGGAAATATATCCAGACATATATAGTGGTTGCGCTCATATAAGACTGGAATATTGCCCTTGGTGGAGGTCTATGCTCTCCGAGTGCCCTTCTACTTTTCTATAGGTTTGTCTCTATGAGTGACATCTTGCACATTACACAGTCTTTCGATCTATTACTAATTTGTTAATTTGAAAATATTGAATACTGCAACTTTAAAAATGCTAATAAAAGTCTATAATTTAGCAATATCCAACCAAGTATATGCATTTAAAGCAACATCAGAAATTAATATTTAATGTGATTACATGTCAGTAACATCAGTAAAGCAGTCTGAGCAGATAAATTATTGTGTGATTCTTACAGTTATTTTCTTAGGTACTTAATGCGATGTGAAAACCTTCAGTTAATAAAATCCTGCACTCGTGTAAAGGCAGCAGGATACAAGTGTGATAAATCTGCATCCTACAAGTTGAGAGGTGCTGCGCCCGACGTCTATATGAATGAAAATAGCAGGTGCACTTGGAAACACCCCCATACAGTCTGAGTGCCTCACATTTTGCACTGGTTGTTGCGCAAAGTCATTTTACATGAGTGATTTTAACAGCATTAAGATAGGGATGAATGTGGGGTAATGTTAGCATTGCTTAAAGAAAACGACAGCAGAGAAGATGTATGGGTAGATATTTCACCCCTGCAGTGTTCATGCCATGATGGTCTGTATGGATTTAGTTCTTGGGTCAGAATTAATATAGATCACATGCAGTAGCACAAAGGAGGAGCACAAAGGTGTCATGATAAATAGCTGTTGGCTATAGTCGTTTGAAACATTTCCCATTTGCACTACATCAAAATGTTAAACACATGTCACAAGTGTCCACAGGTGTTTGGCCTCTCCTGCACTGATTTCCTCCCCTGTTCATCATGCTAGTTTATGGCTACATGCATTGCCTCTCCTAAAAGTCTGCGGCATGAAATATATATACACTTCGTTTTATGTTGCCGATGATAGCAAGTGAAGGCAGAGAAGACTGTGAAAAAGAGAGAGACAGTGAGAAAGCGCAAGACAGAGCGTGTGAGAGAGAGGTGACAGAAGGGTTCAGGGTCTTAGTTTAGGGCCTACCATAGCCAACATCTACTCATGCAACCTTTGTGTCTACGCACATATTTCACAGCAACAATTGGCATAAGACAGAAAGGTTGAGCGGTAAAATTTACTCATTCTCTTGTTACCTGAGTTATAGTTTTTAATTTGCAGGAGGAGGATATGTGGCTCTGTTTTTTTATTTATTTTTTTGTTTTCCCAGTTTTTTCTCCTGGCTGGCTACATGACTCATCATCTCCCTGTCCTGCTACACCTACAGGCACACATCTGCCAGGCTAGGATTAAACAGAACGGAAGCGCGATTAAATGGCTTTGGCAACTGTCTTCCCATACATCTTAATAGAATTCACAAGTCTCTCTCTGTTTAGGGCGAAATCCGTCTCCAGTCTTGGATGTTTTTTTTTTCTTTCATTTATCTGAAGTGAGGGGCCTCTTTGAGTCAACAACTGGCTTACTGCGCTCATGGGCAGGGCAGAGCAGATTAGTCAATTAAATGAAGCCATGGAGGAAAAGGGGCTCAGTTTATGCTCATCCTTAAGCCTCTATTCTGCTCTAAAGAAGCCGCTGAGGGAAATCAAATGACCATTATTGTCTGGAAAAGTGAAGAAGACAAATGCAGTGTGCAGATATGCTTGAACAAGCTCTCTGTAATGCCACAAATTGAAAGAAAATAACTTTTACCATTTTGCAGACAACAGTTCACAAACACCTCCTATGGCAAAGAAAGAAGAACAACAGTGTCTCCGCTACATTTCAGATATGTTGTACTTTTTATTCCACTGTATTTATCAGACAGCTATAGTTAAAAGTTACTTTACAGATTAAAATTGTACTTTAAAAAACATATGATATACATATGATGAACACATAAAATACAATGCATTGCTGAGGATTAAACCAATGGTGACCCTTTACAAAAAAGCAGTGGGGTCCCTTGACAAAATGTCTGAGTTGTTAGCAGTGGCTGCAAACAGATATTTCCCCTCTAAACTTCTTTGATGATTTCATTTAAATAAAGTCTCAAAGAGGTAAAACTATCCAATATTTTACAAAAAAAGCAAAGATTAGATTGTAGTAAAAAAAAAGTTTGCAAATTTGTGTAGCAAAACTTTCTTTTTCTGTCCTACCGCATTAATGATCTCTAAACCACCCAAATTTATCTTTGGAGGGGGGCTTGACCCCTAAATTGGGAGCCACTGGACTAAACTACAGAACTGTAAATAAAGTAATTAAAAATAGCAACACCTGGATCTGCTACACCTTGACCAGCTACAACCATAAAATACTTACACAGTGATGCATCACTGTTAAGGAATAGTTTGCCACTTTGAGAGTTAGATGAGAATATTGATACCACAGCCAGCAGCTGGTTAGCTTAGCTTAGCATAAAGACTGGAAACACAGACAAACAGCTAACCTGGTTCTGTCCAAAGATAACAAAATCCACCTTTCAGCACCTCTATAGCTCACTAATTAACATGTTTTATCTCATTTGAATATTATATTATTCTTTACAAAAACCAAAATGTAAAAACAACAATTTGTCATTTTACTAGGGGATATAAATATTTTCCAGCCAAAAATAATAGTCTGGCTCAGAACCTCACAAGAGTTAGCTAGCCTGGCTTTGTCCAAAGGTAAAACAAAATCTGCCTACCAGCACCTCTAATTAACACACTATATCTGATAAACTGCAACTTTTTACACTTCTCCCTGTGTGTGTGTAGCCTACCTCACTCACTGACTCGACTTGCGAACCGCTAAACCAGTTCTGTAAAGGCTATAAAATCTGTGCCGGTTAAAATAGAAACGCTCTGTCAAATTTAACAAATGTAACAATTCTCAACAATTTATCGATATTCTCTACAGCAGACGGGGGGAAGAGAAAGTGCAGCAGCAGCATGACAGAGGCCTTGTCAGAAATGGACAGAGATTGGACCAAAAGTGCTCTTACAATTTTTTTTGTTACTGTTCTCACTTGTTTTTCAAATAAAACAATCTTTGTTCTTCAAATTGAGTGTACGTAATAATTATAAATTTTTTCAGAGTTTAGTAAAAATAGGCTACCTTCTTTTCAACCATTGAAGAACAAACACTTTTACATTCAATTGTTAAAGAGCAAACTCTCCACAACCCCTTGCCTTTGAGCGTAATTCTTTGATGCTGATCAAAAATACAACACTACAATAAAGCTGAAACTGAGTTTGAAGCATGATTATTCATCAGCAAAGAGCCCAATATAGATTATTTTCAAACGGGCATGAATTTTGAATCACAAAATGAATAATTTTAATGCCAACTTTCCACAGGCAGAGAATAAGAAAACCAAGAGGCTCAGTAATAATAGAGGAGATAGTTACAGCCCTCTTTGTCGTTGGCGGGCAAGATAAAGCAGTATTGTTGCGGCAAAGATCCTTAACTAACCGCATGTCTGTGACAGACTTGCTTAAAGGTCAGGCCATTGTGTGAAATTAGCAAAGACAGAAAGGTCATTGAGATTGTTGCCAGCTAATAGATAAGCCCCGAGACCTTAATGGGCTCATGTTTTCCCTTTCTATCAACGGAGGATAATGCACATGAGCTGGCCCTTTTGTTTTCAATGGACTTCCATACATACACACACATACAGAGGAACAGTTTTGCACAGATGCACTAAGACAGAAAAAACAGCCACACATAAAGCTTATAAAACCAGGGCAATGAGGCTGAGGTTGAGTAAGTTAATGAATAAGAGATGAAATATAAATTATTGTACAATGGTTTGCTCCTTAGCTTTTACCGCTGTGGGTGTGTCTGTGTATCTCTGATTGCAATTTCAGGGCTTTAAGCAGGGAAAGATAAAGGAGGTGTGTTCAGGAAGCTGTGCTTGGTCCTGAAGCAGCTAGGGTGCATGTCAGACTAATAAATCATGTTCTTTGTAACCTCACAAAGAAACACAAAGCAAATGCAGATTAATTTTGAAATCAAGACTGAAAATGAAAAGGGATTGGGTGGATCAGGATTGTTAGGCTTTTCATCGACCTGCAAGCGAAAACACTCCCGGATTAGGCAAGATGGTTTCGTCGATTTGTCTCTTCTTTAGATATTTCCAGCAGCTGCTTAAAAAAAAGGAACAAAACTTGTATTGTATTCTGTTCACTGTTTCTTTGGGGCATTCTATTCTCTTGCCGACTGTGTCTGTGGTTATATTTTATCTACTGAATAAAAGCTATTTTCAAGATTGATTGAAAAAGTAGAAGAAGTGGCCAAAAAAATATTATTTTTGTTACAGGATTTGTCTTTTTGGTTGCTACCCAAGCAGAAGCAAAAATAAATGTTAGTTTTCTGAGATGGAGTTAATAATCAGTGACATTTGAAAAGATAAAGATATTCAAAACTGAATAGTATGTGTAAAATACTTGTAAGTTTTAACAAAAGCTACCAAAACTGTTTTTGTGCTATATTTATTTCATACAAAAATGTACTTTATTTGAAGGAGAAGATATAGAAATTCTCATCTCGTGTGTACAGGGGCGTCATGGTGAGAGGAAAAGTGGAACTAACTATCCAAGGCGCAAATATGGGGAGGGCTTTCAAAAAGCCTGAAATAAAGTTTCATTTTATCTGGAATTTTTCATTTTCATGTTAATAGCTTCATAAGTAAATTATTACTGGTGTTATTTTAATGTCTCTAAAACAGTATTGGATCCTCTGTCAGTCCTTACTCTAGCTACCGTAGTAAGGTAGGTCACATACTGTATAGTTTGTCTCAAAATGCAGTAATTGCACTGATGGGCGCATGGGAACCAAGCAGAACTTCAAGGCTAACTGTGGAGGTTTTGACCACTTTTAGCACTATGGAGCAAAGTTTTCGCGAGTAGGTCCCTGTTACATTGTGTGAAGATTCATGGCGCCTGTTTTGTGCTATTGCACTGATCTACAGTAAGGGTAGCAATGTGTCTGCAAAAGCAGTGAAGAAGAAAGTGTTATTATATTATATTAAGAAGTATTATTCAGATGTCATTTATTATGAAATAGTCTAATACCTCCTCAGTCTAGAGACCAGACAATGTAGCATTTTTCTGCCTTCATCCTATGGCTAGGGCATAGTAAAAACCTAAACAACCACGAGGGAAATAATCTTCTATATCGTTCTATAATAAATATTATTATTCTTAACCGTGGTAAAAAAAAAAAAAATCATTACTGATTACCCAAATATCCACAACAGATGTATGGGTTAGTTATTATTCAGTTATATGTACATGCACGAGAATTGTTTTCAGAGGGGAAGGGTGCCCACTGAAACTGCATATGCACAGGGCCCAAATTCTCTGGCTACCCCCCTGTCGTGTATGAATGCCATTCCTGATCAGTCTGTTTTACTGTATCAATAATACCAACATAACAGGTAATAGGATCTCACTATGTCACCTCATCTGCAGTATTATGCAGCTTTTCTAAGCCTGTAGTAGAGATGTTGTTTGGAAAATGGACCCATGGGAGGATTAGACTCTGGCTTTCCACAGTTTTTGGAAAGAAGAAACAATGTTTTACTCAGAGGAAATAACTTTTACCTGTGGTTATGATATCAGAAGAATTGCCTTTTCACCATGGTGCAGCAAACTAAGTTACTTGTGGCTGCAAGTTCCATTAGTGCTTGATATAAAGTACATGTGCCTTATCAATGAAAGAAAATACAACTGATCTTGTGTAGTAAGATGTTACTAATTATAAATGCATCTACTTTGAAGTGATTATAATAGAGCTGCCAGCTCAATTCAGAAGATTATGAATTTAAAGGCCCAATCTGTAATTTTTCGACCACATAATGTGGGGTACATCCACATTTATAACACATTTTTGTGTTTCTCAGCTGGTTATAATTGAAAATATGTGCCTATTTCCCTCTCTATATTACTCAATTAAGATTTAGATTTATATTTTTATATTTTGTTTTTATGTAGATTAAGTCAATGGATCAAAAGACATGTAGTATTTTACAGCTCAGGTGTAATTTAAGGATTTGAACCACTTTTTAATTTGCTCAGCAGAGACACAGCCTGTGGTGATGAAGTCAGCTAGAAATAAATCCTGGAGCTGCTCCACAGACAGTGAATAATGGTTCAACTCCTGGGAGACAATGGCAGTAACCGTGATGATTTGACTGGGATATGGGACAATTTCTGACTCACAGCTGGAAGCCCTACATTCAGATGCAACTCATCTACATGTGCCATCTCAACCAAAAGTTTTTATTTTGGTGTACTGCCTCAAAAGGGCAAAGGTGAAATTTTTCCATATGTGAGGAGGATTCAGAGAAGTTGTTGATTTGTGGCCTAAGATTCAATGGGAGCTGTTTGTGTGGAGATCAGTTTATTCACTGATATATTATCAGTAAAAGTAATTTAATGGTTTAAAAAAAGTAGCATTCAGTGTAAAACAGGAAAAAACGGCAGCCAATATGTGACAAATATCATTAATACTGAACTCACATATTAATATTGAACCTGCCTAATATATGTCTTAGCCCATTGTGCCACCAGTGTCCGAGCTTCAACGTCTTTAATAGGCAACAGTGAGCAGCTGAGCAGCTTGTCAGGGTGCATCACCCTCTGCTTTTCACAGAAGACTCACAGCAGGGTAGCTCCAGAAACTTCCTGGAAAATATAAGCAAAGGTCCGTATAATTATATTATGCCTGGGTTAAAATAGAGACACAAATGCGCACACACACACACGTCAACTTTGATTTGAGTGTATGCTATACAAGTTGATGAATACTGGATTCCAGCAAGCAAATACATACACACAAATAATATCTCGTGATTAGTTTGGTTCTGAACGATCTTTCAGGAGCAATTAGGGATGTATTCAAGTCTTCATCGGTGTGTAAGTGTTATGGTATGGATTTCCCCCTTCCACAAAGGTAGACTACAGTAAAAGTTTTAGTGTTTAAAGCTGCATTAAAAAAATTCTGACCACAAGGGGGCCAAGACAAACACAACCTCAATATACCAATGTCTTATCAAGTCAAGGTTAGGGTTAGAGTCATGTTTCTGGCCACTTGACAAATCCAAGCCCAATATTCAGTTGTTTAGTCCATCAATTTCTGATTTAGCTTAACTTGTTCACCAGACACTTATGTACTTCCCTGTCCTTCACTTGTACAAGTCCTTTTACTGTGCATAGGCTACTTTGGACTGCTTTTTAATTTAGATATGATTTATTTCAAGTGTTTTTATTTATTAATTTAATTTTTCACATGGTCTCAAGTTTTGAATGTTTTCAGGCTCTTCTACCTCTTTCCACTCTTACTTTTTTTCTTTTTTACTTTCCCCTGTAGCTAATAATGCAAGTGTTTTTGTCTGTATTCTCTACGGTTCCACACAATAGTTCCACAGACATAAAGTGCAGACACAGTTAGATCTCAGTAGATTCACTTTGTAAGTACATAGTCGTCATTACCCATAGGATGATGGCCAAATCTATGTAAAATAAAATAAACTGGAATTATCCTTTAAGACTTGCAGTGTGAACAGCCTTAATGCCCAATTTCTCTAGCAGAGACTCAGTAGAGAACTGTGCTTTCTTGACAGCTCCATGGTGGGAATATGTGGCTCTGTATGACTGTGATAAAGAAATGCTGGAAAAAGGAGCACCATGCTCAGTATAGGTTCCTTGAATAAATAATGGTAAACACATGTAAACACACACCTAGCTACCCTTCATCAGTCACCCCACCCAGCACTCTCTGCATGTACACATCAGTGCTCTGGAAGCTGCTCTTCAGCTCTTTTAGCTTCCTTAATTAAACCGACCATCGCTCCTCCAATTCCACCCCATTAAGGAGCTGTAAATCTAGCAAACAGCTCCGACTAACAGCAATTTACCCACACAATGATGCAACCGACTTATATTGGCCTTGCAGCCTAATCAGCCTCCATGAATAAATCAGATAGTAGGGGGGAAGCAGGAGGGTGGTAGAGATGTGTAAGCATGTATGTGGTTGTGCATGTCGGGATGTGCGTGACATTTACTTTTATGTTTTCGTGTTGCTTATTGGTTGAGGGTATATATTCGAGGTAACATAGTTGAGAGAGTGTGTTCGGGGAGTCATCTCAGGCCGAACAGATGGAGGGAGAAGGAGTGTGAACAGAAAGTGTCAAACATGGAAGAACTTATTGTTTTGCTCATTGTTTCCCTACAGTTTTTTTGTTTAGTATCTGTCAGTTTTGGCCAGGGGCAAACTCTGCCATGTGTATTGTACAAAATGGCCTGTTTACAGAAGGCCGGCCAGAATGGATGGGAATCTGCTTCTGGAGGGGAGACAGGCAGCCATGAGTAAACACACTGTGCTCAAGATGCACAATGCTATTTTGGCATGCAGAAACCTCATATGTTCTGTTCTCCTACTATTTTTGATGTCACTTTCTGCTGAATTTTTCATCCTTTTGTTTTTTGTGAATAATTTTTCTCATTTGTATAACAGTCACAATAACTTAGAATACATACATTAGAATACATACAAATAGATAAGAATGAAAAATGTACAAATATGCAATATACTATACTGTATACTATATTACAGTTATATTGGTATGTAGGAAACCACTTTCATATTTGCAATTTTTTTTGAATAAAAAGGATACACACGTGTGTGTATACGTATGCTAATACATACACACATAGGCTATACAAACTAATATATACTCATATACACCCATAGATTTTTGAACTATTTAATAAAGCTGTTGGTATTTGTACCATGCAGATGTTATCAAATTTATACAGTATATTCATGTTTGTCCTAATAGCTGATGATTGAACAAAGCAGTTAAAAGGGCATAAATGCAAAAAATTCAGAAGAGTTCTCCCTATTTAGCATGTATAAGCAGTATATAAACATTTAATAAATGGTTTATAACACAGTGTTTATTAATTATGTGTTAAGAACTATCACTCCTTGGACGTCATACAGTAAGTGGAGGCTGCTGTATAAACAGATAATGAATGACAATATAATAAAACACAGTTGTATATATAATTTTGTGACAAAGAGGTGATGCTAGCCCGTATTTGAGGACACACATTCATTTCCCACAGACCAGCATGATAGGAAGTTTGTTAGATATGGGAGAGTCCTTCAGTTCCCCCTTTTACATGAATAGGCCTAATCCTGAGAGGTGGTGATAAATATAAAAGTCACATTTTTGCCAGAACAGAAAATATCCACTAATAATTAAAGTAAGAATACATTTTCTTTCCTGTCAGCTGAACAGAGAGGATGCAGTGTGGTGCTTTGTAAATCTACTTCATATTAATAGTTGTCATACACAGCATAAGATGACAGATTTTTTTCCCTGTGTAACATTTTCATTGTATGGCCTCATCAAGTTTCATAAAGTAAAATCATTCATCATTGTGGTTTTTGTGCCATTCTCGGGCAAAAACCAAAAAGGCGTGGCCAGTGTCATTAGAGTCATCTATCACATTTCCTGTCATGCATTGTGACTGCTGCCATCTATCATATTTCCCATGGTGCACTCTGAGGGTCCAAATATTCAGAATGTCATGGTTTATGTATGCCCTGCCTGTCAAGTTTAAGATGTGTACATGTCCAATGGTTTAACTTTAGATGTGTGTGTGTGTGTGTGTGTGTGTGTGTGTGAATAAATCTTTGTGTATATCTGACTTTAAGATAACACAGACAGATCTAAGATAACATCTGGAGGCTAAATGTAAAAAGCACCTTTCAGAACTGCATTTAAGATAAGGAAAGGGATGAGACAGCTTTATAATGCACCTACACACACCCACGCTTCTTTAAATCTGCAGCTGTATGTATTCTGCATATCACTGCATTATTTGTGGCAAAGAAATACTGTCTGGAACCTTGTGAGCCAAGATGAGAGAAGAGATAGCTTGATATCTTCCCCAATACATTCTGTAGTTGCCTAGTTGTATTGTACGGCCCAAACACATGTCTAGCATATTATCTTTTGTTAAAACAATACTGAGCCTGGCAATGTTTAGGCCAATTTATTGTTCTTGGCAAAAACCATAGCAGAAAATGTACTGCACAACACTGAGATAAAAATATGTGGGTATTAGACAGTTTTTCATATGGGATGATTAGTTTTTCATCCTTTTTAAAAGTTTAATCATGCTGTAGTTGCTATGAGTGGAATTTGTATTGCAAGAGCTGACATGCAGACAAATGAAGCACAGTTAACATTTTACTGATACATTCATTATCAACATTTTGTGATTTGGCAGATACATTCAATATAAACGTTTCCTAATTATGTTCATAAAAAACGTAATCCAGGCATTTCCTTCAAAATGTACTTATTTTAACTTATTTTCCCTACAACATCAACTCAAAACATTTGTTAGGGTTAGGGACACTTCGTGGTCATAGTTATTTATTGAAAACATCAATGCCGACTTAATGTGCAAGACGAGATGCATAACCTAAAGCAAACCTAAAACATGTGGGATGCAGGACTCAAACCCCAGTCTGAACCTCATGTGAACCTTTGTGGAATGGAATATCCTGGAAGTAAATTTGTTTCCTCCAAAACACATTTGGCAAAGTTAATAGTATATAAACATATTTTGAACAAGACAGGGTTGAATAGAGGTGATTTTGTTACCAGTGCTCTTGTCACATGTGGGATAAGGTAACTGTTGCAGCCCTTGGCATCAATAATCACAGCAGAGAGTCTCTAACGGGTGCAATCATTTATTCTTCTGGCAATCATAATGAGCAGCATGGCCAGCATCACTTTTAGCACTAAAAACTAACAATAAACACAAAAATCGCTGCTTATTATTCTTTCAGTTAACACAAGGTTGTAAACAAATCCATAAATGTTTACAGTGCAACATTTGCATTTGAACACCTATACACTGCACATTAAGTAACTTAATAAGCAACTCCAAATAACAAAACACATGTATATAGACAATAATTAATAATAAAGTGCTGCTCAATTAGCATATGCATCCTTTTCTGGTACCAGAGAATAGAACACAGTAACCTTCAATGACACTGCATGTAAACATTTTATAGCCTTAAGAAGTCAGCGTAGTAATTTTTTTGATTTTCACAAAGAATTGTCACACTGATCAATTTTTATTTGTTGCAAAAACAAATGCTATTTCTCCATATTGAGTATGTTATTGCTGTAAAACACATTGATGCATTTACAACATTTCTTCTATTTTCTCATCTTTTCAGCATGTAGAAGACTGAAGCATGTGTACTGCAGTGCATTGCAAGCACACTAGGGATGATATATTAACCAAAGCCACAAACCTTTTATTTCACCATGATCACTGTCTAATGTTACATAGCAACAACCTTGATACTTTCCCTACACTTTCCTCCACAACTGTATACTCGCATGAAAGTAAAATAGCAAAGATAATCAATACATTAAATTGGTGTTCTGAGAGTGAGTGTTAAGGAAATGTTGGTCTCATCTTTCTTATACTTTACTTTCTTTTAAGAAGTAATATAGCAAACTCTTATCTTTATTTCTAGTTTGATTTGATTTGGTTTTGAGCCAATGAAAGGCTTAAGATTTGTTAAAAAAAGTTAGCTAATAGAACTGGCTTCTGTCATTTACTACAGTCATTTACAATAGGAAGGGGATCTTGTTTAGCAATTTATACTGTATGTAATTATGCAAATAGAATTAGCTATAACAAAAAGTACATTTATGAACATACCTTGAATTCAACAGATAGAGATTTTTTGGTGATAAACACAAAATGAATCATTATTAATTTAAGAATAAATGTGTTGTTCCCACACATGCCAAAGAAAAAAAGTATGAAGTTGTCTAGGCTGACACCTCATAACTCCAAACAAGTTTAGCTCAATGTCAGAATCGTGTTGCCTGAAGCAAATGAAATCCAAATACCTGAGAGTTAACTGTCACAGAGGACGTTAAAGTGGCTACAGTGGCAGCTGGTGCAGTATAATGTAGGATGGATGGATAACAGGGGACCTATCAATCCTGCAGTTTTGAGCACCAGCCTGAGTACATGTGATGGGCTGAACAAACACTCTCCATATCTCTTTTGTGTGTTTATTTCTGACATCCAATTCAGCTACACCTTCCTGCTGGAGCTTGTACACTGCAAAATGGGTATGTGAAGCAAAGACAGTGCCTGGTATTATAAAAATAAACATATCTCCCTGTTGATTCCTATTTTATTTGGAAATAATTTCTCGTCTGAGGAAAAATGAAATAAGTGAAACCTCCACATTATAAATACGGGAAATGGCAACCCTGTCTCCTAGAAATTACGTTTGTTTATTACTAAATTGTTTTCATAATTACGTGGTAAGAAACTTAATCGCTGCCTGGATTATGTTCAGAGACAACATTTCTTTAAGTGAATGAAACACTACATTTATGTACCGCCCTTGAGTCGCAGGCAGGTGGTCGGGGATGGCGGACGTACAAAGCACTGTGACACCAGAATCCAGGGTTTGTTAATAAAAAATCTTATGTCTCAAATCACTGCTGACTTTTTGTGAATTAGTGCCAGTGCCTAAACATAGCCATAAAAATGATGAATAATGCTGTAGTCACTATGAATGACTGTGTTCAATAAAGAACATGAAACATGAAAGATCAGAATTTTATTGTGTAATTATTTTTAGACACATTATGTTCAATACCCTTGACTTAGATGAAGATCAGATCACATTTGATGACATTTATTTAGAAAACCATGAAATTCCAAAAGGTTCACATACTTTTCCTTGCCACTGTACAGATTTCCACTCTCAGCAATATGGACAGTATGGCGTTGTAATTTGTTAACAGATTGAAAGCATGCAAGTGAGAGCAGTAGTTGTAGAAATATGTAGTAGTATTTCTAGTGTTCTAGTAGCCTATTTCTACTTGTAGTTTACAGTGTTGATCAGTGCAAATTTACATTCTCCCATTGCACTCATTCATATTCCCTGTTCTGTCGCTTCGTGCATTAGTATGCAATGAATTCTTGATGACAGCCAGATGTAATGTGTAGGCATTAATACGGCTGAAAATGGCTGAAATGAGGCGGGTCGGAGTGCCAGTAGTTTTGTGCTAACTGCACGGGCTGAAGTATCTGGGTTTAAATGTTTTTTTTGAATTTGTGAAAGGGCGTGATCAAGCAAAAATGCAGTGTTACTGTAAAACTCTCCCTGGTGATTTTGTCGTTGTTCTAAATTGTTATCCCAGTCAAAGGCAATACCACCCACCTAAAATGTCCCACAAAAGTAAAAAAACACGTCAGTAAACGAACCACCTTGAAAATAACAAGTAAACTTATAGCATCAAAATTAAAATTAGTTTCTGCAGCCCAATGTCACATAATGTCTCATCATCCGTATCTCTCTGAAATTGGAGAGAGAGACTCACACCATGTTATTCTAAAATAATCTCCACTCTCTCCGGTCTAAATTGCAAGTCATAAGCTATTTCTGGCGGAAGCTATGTCAGCAGTCCTGAGTTGAAAACGCTCCCTGATGAGCCAGGTTATAGTACTGATGCCCATCTCCACTGGAAATGACTATCCAATATAATAATTCTACTGCTTCGTTAAGGGCCACCTAAATTATTCAACGTCTTTGAATAGACGTGGTGGGGAACTTTGTTTCATGGTGCGAGCAGAACCATCTGCAGCTCAATGCGACAAAGTCAAAGGAGCTGATTGTGGATCTACGGAGGGCCAAGGCACCAGTGACCCCGGTT
Source organism: Siniperca chuatsi (assembly GCF_020085105.1). Taxonomy (NCBI): domain Eukaryota; kingdom Metazoa; phylum Chordata; class Actinopteri; order Centrarchiformes; family Sinipercidae; genus Siniperca; species Siniperca chuatsi. The sequence goes on from NC_058054.1 coordinate 25,032,160, forward strand.
TCCATCCAGGGGGTCAGTGTGGACATTGTGGAGGACTACAAGTACCTGGGAGTACACTTGGATAATAAACTGGACTGGACCAAGAACACTCAGGCTGTTTACAGGAAGGGCCAGAGCCGCCTCTGTTTCCTGAGGAGGCTGAGGTCCTTCAACATCTGCCGGACAATGCTGAAGATGTTCTATGAGTCTGTGGTGGCCAGTGCTATCCTGTATGCTGTTGCATGCTGGGGCAGCAGGTTAAAGGTAGCGGACGCAAACAGACTGAACAAACTGATCCGTAAGGCCAGTAACATTGTGGGGTGGAGCTGGACTCTCTGGCGGTGGTGTCAGAGAGGAGGATGCTGGCCAAACTACACGCCATCTTGGACAGTGTCTCCCACCCGCTCCATGACGTGCTGGCTAAACAAAGGAGCACCTTCAGCGGAAGACTCATCCCACCAAAGAGCACCACAGAGCGCCACAGGAAGTCATTCCTGCCTGTGGCCATCAAACTATTTAACTCCTCCCTCTAAGGATTAGTCTGTTTGACCCTAGGTCACTAAACTGGACATTGAGCATTACATCTTAATAATAATTGTGCAATATTCTGTTTACTACTCAAGTGCAATATTAGTTTTCCCTTGTTAGTTTTTCTTATTACTGTTACGGATATACCTCAATTACTCTCGACAGTACATGCACCTCCGCTTTTACTATTATTTATTACATAATTAGTGACATTGTATTTATACTGTACTTCACCATCTACCAGTAAACCCACTTGGTACTCGACACTTAGTTTATCTTATACTTATACCAACATGTTACTTAATTTATTTCTGACCTGTTTATAGTGTATAATATCGTTTTCTCCTGGGTGCACTGACGTAAAGAAGAGCTACTGGAACAAAGAGTTTCCCTACGGGGATCAATAAAGTATTTCTGATTCTGATTCTGATTTTTTAAAACTTATTTATTATTTTAAGTAGCATGGAAATATAATGGGATTGTATACAGATACAGCATTCTGAAATGAACAGCTGGTCCATGACAGGGCCCAGGCATTGATGTATTGTTGGGGCTGGATACAGTGATCCAAGATGGACCACAAGCTGTGAAAGTTTAGACTTCTGCATTTTTGGATGCATAGTATAAGAGCATTCAAGTCTTTTTCTGGCTGAGCCAGCACATGAATTAAATATAATTGTGTTCATATGGCTCTTGAATATATACAGTGTTAGCTCTAATGGCTGAAATTGTGATGATTTTGAGAATAGGTTTTGGCTTTGTGTGATGTGGACAACACTTTTGGAATATTGATTATTACAGGGAATTTTTTCTGATGTTTCTATGCTAGACATAGTCAGCTTTTCATTCCAAGGCTCATCACCTCAAGGAGGGAAGTGTCTATCACTGTTTTTCCCTATATATTGTTTTTTGTTATTGGATTTAATTATAGGCAAATCTAAACTTCTATAAGCAGTTGACAAACAATTGTGATATTATTAGGTCCATATCTGAAATATTCTTTAAAACTGTAGGGCAGATAGTTTTTTTTTTTATTGTAATCTTACTTATGTAAAATTAGATTAAGTCAACACATATACATACATACATACATTGTATAAGAGAAGTTTCAAGGACGTAAGTATCATTAACCACTTCAAAATGCATTTAAAATTAGCAAGAGATTGGAACTGATCATCTGTAAGTGCTTAAAGGAGACATACTATGCTCATTTCCAGCTCTATATTTTTATTCTGGGACTCCACTAGAAGAGCTTTGCATGATTCACAGTTAAAAAAAAAAACTTATCTTATACTGGCCCTTTATGCAGCCCCTCAGTTCATCCTCTGTCTGAAAAAAGCCATTTTAGCGCCTGTCTCTTTAAGGCCCCCCCTCCCTAAAAGCCCACTTTCTTCTGATTGGCCAACTTCCAGAAGCCTACCAGCAGCACCCAGTGCTTCTGAGCCGTTCTGAGCACCGCAACAATAGACGCTGCCGGAGCGTTTCTGGGGGCCAGGCCTCACTGATTACTGTACAAAAACACAACTTTATTCACTGATCTTGGTGAAACTGGATTTTTTGGAGAAAATATTTTCTAGTCTCCCCTCTGATGTCCTTAGGCTGCTCTGCTTCAACCTTCAGTGATTTATCGAGTTTCCTGATATGAGGTGTAGCTGCCTATAGCTAGTTAGCTCAGTTAGCTGTGCAGCTAGCTGTCCTATTAGCTGACTTTACCCAGACTGGGAGCTTGGAGAACTGCGGGAGTGTTGATGTTTACACTTCTGAGCTTTGGACCTCCGGTGCTCCGATCTCCCAGTCTGTGTGGAGTCAGCTAATAGGACGGCTTGCTGCATGGTTAACTGAGCTAACTAGCTAACCAAGACTTGAGGCAGCGCAGAGGGAAAACCAGAAAAGTTGGGAAAGCTGTGCAATGATATATTGGCTTCCTAACATCCAACAATTGTGCAGCATTTCCTCGACATTTTTCTGTCTTGTAGCTTGCTAGCTCAGTGATGGAATGACCGCTTGGTGTCCAGGTCATGTCCGGGTGGACTGTGTAATTATTGTAGACTTTATATTTGAGCCACAACGGTAAAACATATGTGGTTTGTTTTAGTTGTGAAATGTGAAGGCCTACTTTTCAACCTGATGTAAGTGGAACATACCTCTTTCTCCAGTGGATTCTCTAACAGTCCTTGTCGACAAAATAGAACGTCCAAAGTGCTCTCGAAAATCACCCTATGTACGTTCCAAAATGAATCAAATGAGCATTATCTGATTAGCAACCTCTATAGTTAAGGGATACGGTTAAGGTAATTAAGGTCGTTTTCACAACCTGTAGTGTGGTTCAGTTGGCCCAGACCATGGAAAACATTGTTGCCTTTTAGTTCTGGTGCAGTTCGTGTTCACACTGGCTTTTTCCAAACGAACCAAGAGGAGTAAACATTAAGTTATACAGAGTGACAGGTGTCTCATTGATTGGACAGTTTTGGCTACTGTCATCTGGCATCATCAGTGCATCATCTGGACCCACATGGAGAAATCAAATTCCAGTGACTGACAGCAGTTCATCCTGCACTTTAATGAACCTTTTTTATGTTCTCTGGTGTCACCAAGAGCTAACAAAGAAATAACTGATTATGAGCATTACTGGTCGAGACTGAATCTCAACCTCATTTTATGAATAATGACGACCAAGTAGAAACAGTATGAAAAAGAAGCATATTTTCCCATAATATGCATACCGTAACTTTTGATGAGGAGCTGCAGAAATGCACAGAGTAGGATATAAGCTTGACACACCGCAGTTATAACTGTTTTTGACTTTTTGTTCAGGGAAAATCCCCACACTCTGATACACTGATATGGGTATATGTTACCATGGTTACCAAATTATTTACATAAATATATAATTTCCTCATACAGATTGCTTATATAATCGCTTCCTTAACAGTTCCCAATCAGCAGATGGATTTTAAAATTCAAATTCAAAGGGACTTTATTGGCATGGGAAACAGACGTTTACATTGCCAAAGCAAGTGTGAAAAAAAAACAACAATAGTAGTTAGTTTATAGTATTTTAGAATTCCTGCTAAAATCCCATCACCTATGGGTGGTCTGCTGTTTTTTCACACCACAAACAAACTGCACCAGAGTCCGCTTGGAAATGGACCCTCCTTTTCAGGTGGTCCAGTTGTTTCGTCCCCACCAGTATGATTGACAGCTTTCACCAGCCCAAATGAACCAAACTAAACGGGCAAACACACCAGAGTTTGTTTAAACCAAACCAAACAAGTTAGGCTTGAAAGCACCCAAAAAGACTTGGTTAAAGTTAGGGAACAGTCATGGTCATGGTTCAAAGAAACCAAAGCTAAGTGCTGATAGGAGACGGGACACAAACTGCGGTCTCTGGTTTCAAAGTCACATGATCTGGGTGCCCAACCACCTAAACATAGGTTGTTTAAACAAAAAACCTTTATACACTTGCACAAGTATTACTACAATGCTGGCTATGATACACGCTCAATTTAGCTTTTCTGTCAAAAAACATTACTGTCAGATACTGACTAACATGACGAAAAAGAAAGTCTTTGCCTTTTAGCAATACTAAAATGGAAAACCCTTTTAACTCCTCACAGGTTCACACAGAGCCTTTAGGCTGTACTTCAACATATAACACAAGTTAGCTCACTGCAGTTGATCCGAAACTGTAGTTTTAACCTCTAACACTTCCTGTTATCAAAGCTAAACACACATATTCCTATCAGCAAGGTGGGAAAGTTTAGACATAGTAAATATATGAAGCTGCATAAAAACTTGAGTCGTACACTCATGTTCAGGCCTTTTAAAAATGTAGGCGGCATATTAAATGTCTTCAGCAGAGCTTTTTCCCATCCTCTCACAATTTTATTTTCATGATGATAGAGAGGCAGGGAGATGAAGCCAGGAGGCTGAATAGGAGCCTGAAAATGATGTAGCTCCTCCATTGCTGTGAAGCTGAAAGAAGATTCTGAAAATGCCCGTGGATATAGATTCAGAAGGCGAGAGGGAAGCGAGTTATGTGAGAAAGAGCGAATGAGAGAGATGGCCGAAGCCAGACAGAATAGAAAGATAAAGAGGAATAGAGGAATACAAAGAGAGTAAGTGAGAGCGAGGCAACTGACAGATACAGCAAAGATGGGATGCAGCCGCTGCCTCCATTATCTTCTGATACATTTTTTATACATTTTTGGAATTTAGGAAATTAATTTCAAACTTCTACCCCGTGGGGCCACACTAAATGGTGCCTCAGCCACAGAAGAAGGAACGAGGCAATTTCTCTTCCCTAACATCCACGTCTAACTGTAGAGGAAAGCAATCACTGTCTCTGTTCTGTGGAGCAGAGCTGGGGAGTTACAGCTTTCATTAAAGGCTAGTTCAGTAAAAACTGCAGCCATTAATGCTCAGTTAGCTAACCTTGTTACTTGTGGAGTAAAGTTTTCTACCTTTTAAGGCAGCCAGTCTTTCTGTTATAAATGTAGACATCATAAAAAAAAATTAAGCTCTTTGTAGAGTAAACGTTTTTAAAAATCCTTTGATTACTGCACACTGTTATTGGATTCATACAGGACAGGAGAAAATCAACTCCTGTGTCACCCTCTAACTGGCAGCAAGGCTGAGTAGCAGCACAATATCCAACTCTGTTAATACATCTATGGGCAAAATATTTTTTTTGTTGCAGACCACTGTTACAAATAGCCATCGAGGCATCAAGGCTGACTTGTTGCCTTTTTAACTAGTTCTCTTAATAGATCCACTGCACTCCCCAAGATCACCTGTTAATCGAGGTAGTGGGTGCAACTGTAACAATTTTCTTCAGTTTTGTTGTTTGTCTGTTCAGCAAAAGTGGCTAAAGGGCAACACACAGCGGCAGCATATGACGCACATCAAAATACTCACGCTCGTTATTTTCTAGCCCACATACAGGTGGCCTTTTGACAAATCTTATTTTCTACTGTCCTACGTGGTAGTTCCACAGGAGTTGCAGGCCAGAAAACCAAAACGTTGAGCTAAAAGAGAGCTTAAAGGCTCTGCATAGTTTGGTGATAATCTGCTGTGAGTTTGTCACTTTAAGTGACATATTACACATGCTTTGTTAATTTAAACATATTGAATAGTGCAACTTGAAACAAAAGTATCACAGATTAATTATTACTTAAGTTCAGTTCCAATCACTAAGCCAGGGACTTTTTTCATTTTACAGGACTACCTATATTTCTGGAAAACCTCTTATCTCACTTTAGATTCTGTGGATAAGTAACTAGTTTACAGCCTATTTCACACATAATCATCTCTCACACATAGCACACCAGACACTTGTCTTTGCCAAAATAAAGTACAATGTAGCCAACTACTATAGCTACAGTGGGCTAGCTGTATCCATGGCCAACTGCTTTTCAGAGGCAGCAGCCAGCAAATTACGCTCTCTATTTCTGTTTACTCTCTCTTTATCACCCTGCCTTTATCTCAGTCATCTCTCTCTCTCCGTGGCCATCTCTCATTGAGCATCAAGAACAGAGAGGTGTTTGTTTCTCGTTAGCTGTTGGCTTCGTCCTCCTGGGGGACTCAGCTGTTTTGTAACGATGCAGGACACATGATTGGAGTTGGCATGGCAGCGTTGCCAGAGGCACTGTGCCTCCAGCATCACAGACCTGTTCCTACACTGAGAGAAGTGACAGTGGCCAAAAAAGCTTAACATTTTCACCTAAAAGTCCCCCTGGCAGTAATTTAAATAATCAACTATTCTCAGGTCTGTCCGACATGCTATTTTGCATCTTTATATTTTGTGTAATCATACATGGCATGTTGGTTTCACCACCACGTTCATAAAAGTCACTTAATATTTTTAAAGCATTTGACCTTTCCTCTTAGCCTGTGTCCTCTATGTATTGCCTCCTTTCTCCTCTTCTACCCTGAGGGCCAGGAGTTGGCATGACAGTGCTGCTCTGCACCCGCTGTGCTCCCAGGTTCAGCACCCAACCCACCCGCTCATAATTATTTAACACCGCAGTTTGACAAAGCTGGAAATAGTGCACGCCGAAGCCCTAGAAACATCTAAAATGCATTTGTGTTTGGATAAATCCAAAATAAGTTATGAATGTACTATGCTTTATGTAACATTGATAAAGAGCAGGAACTACTTCCCGCTTTCTTTTATTTTCTTTATTTAACCAGGTAAAAGTCTCATGGAGATTGAATTTGTTCTCATGAGAGATCTTGTCAAGAAGGCAACATAAAAATATGATGCTGTCACTACAATAACTACAATAAAGAAAACATAAAGAGATAAGGAAAATGTAACATGTAAACATGTCATAAAAGAGCATAAATAATATCCACTTAAAGTGATCATACAGGTGTATTAACTGGAATTAGTAACAAAAACTAACCAAGAGTATAATTTATCAAGTCCTTTAAAATTGGCTTGATATGAGTAATAAGGGTAACAACCTCTTGGTCCAGGTGGAAGAGGCAGTGTGAGAAGACAGGCCATATTGGTTTTGGTTTCTTAGCATATACATATGCAATACACAGGTAAAGAGTCATAGTCATAGTCATAGATCCAATCATAGATCCAGACTCCGCAGCTCTGGAGGCAGAAATACCTGCTGAAAGCGACAGAAGGAGAGAGGAGAAAGACAAGACAGTACAAAACTACGGGAGAGAGAAGATGTTGAATTAGTAACATGCATTAATGGGATAAGAATGCACACAGATGGAGAGGGAGAGGAGGAGAGGTGGATCATGGGAAGTCTCCCAGCAGTCTAGGCCTATAGCAGCATAACTAAGGGATGTTTCAGGACTCCCCTGAGCCAGCCCTAACTATAAGTTTTATCAAAGAGGAAAGTCTTAAGTCTACTCTTAAATGTGGAGATGGTGTTTTCTTCCCAAACCCAAACTGCAATCTGATTCCACAGGAGAGGAGCTTGATAGCTGAAGGCTCTGGCTCCCATTCTACTTTTGGAGACTCTAGGAACCACAAGTAACCCTGCATTCTGGGAGTGCAGTATAATAAGGTACTATGAGCTCTTTAAGATATGATGGTGTGTGACTATTAAGAGCTTTGTAGGTGAGGAGAAGGATTTTAAATCCTATTCTGGATTTTACAGGGAGCCAGTGCAGAGAAGCTAATATTATCTAATAATAATATTAAGCTAGAAGTATGATCTCTTTTCCTAGTTCTTGTCAGTACACTTGCCGCAGCATTCTGAATCAACTGGAGAGTCGTAAGGAACTTATTCGGGCAGCCTGATAATAAGTAATTGCAGTAATCCAGCCAAGAAGTAACAAATGCATGGACTAGTTTTTCTGCATCATTTTGAGACAGGATGTGTTTTGTCAGAGTTTGACATCAGAAAATTGCAGGTCACCCTGATTTTTATGTCCTTAAGGCATGCTTGAAGCCTAGCAAACTGATTTGTTACATTTGGCTTGATCGATAGGTTCAATTGGGTATCATCCACATAATAATGAAAGTTTATGGAGTGTTTCCTAATAATATTGCCTAAAGAAAGCATATATAAGGTGAATAGAACTGGTCTAAGCACAGAACCTTGCAGAACTCCGTGACTAACTTTGGCATGCTTGGAGGATTCATCGTTAACATGTACAAACTGAAATTGATCTGATAGATAGGATTTAAATCAACTTAGTGCGGTTCCTGTAATGCCAATTAAATGTTCCAGTCTCTGCAATAGGATGTGATGGTCACTGGTGTCGAACACAGCACTAAGATCTAACAAGACAGGTGCAGAGACAAGTCTATTGTCCAATGCAGTTAGAAGGGTATTTGTAATTTTCACCAGTGTTGTCTCTGCGCTATGATGCACTCTAAATCCTGACTGAAAATCATCAAATAAGCTATTGTTCTGTAGAAAGTCACATAACTGATTGCCGACTGCTTTCTCAAGGATCTTAGAGAGAAAGGGGAGGTTAGATATAGGTCTATAGTTGGCTAAAACCCCTGGATCAAGAGTGGGCTTTTTAAGAAGAGGTTTAATTGCAGCTACTTTAAAAGACTGTGGTACATAGCCTGTTAACAAAGACAGATTGATCATATCTAGTAAAGAAGTGCTAACTAAGGGTAAAACATCTTTAAGCAGGCTAATGCTGGGATGGGATCTAAGAGACAGGTTGATAGCTTAGATGAAGAAATCATTGAAGGTTGATAGGAGAAAAGTAGTGTAAATATATATCAGATTTTATAGCTGTTTCTAAGGTTCCTGTGTTTGGAGATAAATCGGTACTGGTTGTGGGCATGGCGTGATGAATTTTTTTCTCTAATCGTAAAAAGTTTATCATCAAAGAAGCTCATTAAGCTTTTACTACTGAGGACTATAGGAATACATGGCTCAATAGAGCTTTGATTCTCTGTCAGCCTGGCTACAGTGCTGAAAAGAATTCTGGGGTTGTTTTTATTTTTCTCTAATAATAATTAGAGAAAAATAAAGACAGAGTAGTAGCTCTGGCAGACTAAATGAGATTCTTCCAGATTGTTGGAACGCCATTTCCATTTCCAGAAGTTATCATTGCGCTTTTCCTATAGAGCAGGTCTAGACCGTACTCTTTATAATATTAATTACAGAGACCCAAAAAATCCCACCATGAGCAAGCATTTGGCGACAGTGGCAAGGAAAAACTTCCTTTAAGAGGGCAGAAACCTTGGACAGAGCCAGACTCAATGGTGGGCGGCCATCCGCCACCATCAGGCTTCCACTGCATATGTAAATCGGAATCACCATATTTTGAAGATTAAATGCCACTGCTGCTCGACTGAAAAATGCGTTCAATTTAAAAGGCTTCATGAGCTTGGAACCTGTATGCAGAACAGAAAACTGTGAGAAGTGGTCAACTGAAGTGACTCTGTGAACATTTCTTTGCAGTTCATTTCAGTGCAGCCCTATTCAAATCAACAATGTTGCCTTTTGCCATTAAATGCTTTCTTAGAAAAGAAAATGCTTGTGAGGTGCCGTCTTCCACATCCTCAAACCTCTAAAACCTTCTAACCTTCCCTACCTTTGTCACACACCTGTGCTTTCTCTCCATTTTGAGGTAAAGTGCTAGCAAAGCCCTCTCTCTCTATTGATCTGTCGCCTCAAGAGGTTTTGATGGTCTCTCTGGTCTCTAGCATCTGAATCCAGCTGCCTAGTGTGTTGTTAGCAGGGTTGCCAAAAAGAGAGAATGGTAGGGGTTGTTCAAGGACTCAAAATGGCGTGACTTAAAGACATTTTAGACATCTAAGAACCACTCATAAGAACAGGTTCATTTTAAAGTGGCATATAAAAGTGATTTAAGGGAACTTGTCACATTCACATTTTCTTATAGAATTTTCTCTTAGACATGAACAAAATTCATGAGTGGTCCAGACCTGTTGTTCAAGTTCTCTAAAAACCAGCATGTCAAATTTACAAAACTGAACTAAAAACCAAACTGCATTAATTCTGTACTCTCTGTTACAGAGAGACAGCTAAAGCAAGAGAGCTTTATTAATTAAAAGCTAGCTGGTGAGATAGCCATGGCTAGCCTTAACTAACTTTTACTTTTTCTCTTAGCTTTTGTCTGTGAATAAGTCAGTAGCTAAATCCTGCCATGATGAAGAATAAAATCCAACTGAAACCCCTTATAAACTTACTTAATCTATAGATGAAGTATCATCAACTGCCATCTCAGCTTTTGACTCTTATTACCAATATTGGTTTCAATGTAAAGCAATGTAGCCAAACCAGAGATACATTTAATTCCTGTGAACTGTGGACTGGACATCAAAATGAAGTTTATTTTCTTAAGCAACCACTTAAAATGGATAAGAAAGCTGAAAAGAACAAATGTGTTGGTAGATATTGGATTTTCCCCTTTCATTCTGTGAAGATTATCCAAAGGAAGTGTGCAGTGTCTGCAGTTTTAAGTATTATGTAGGTTCTGTGGGAATGATTTTTGGGTTTAAATAATCAGCAAAAGGCATGAAATAAAGTTAGACAGTTTGCCGGCCAGCCTGATAACTTTAAACCCCTTTTTCTCAACTTCACTGTGTCTGTAGTAACTGCCTCTGCCTTTGTAGCAAGCAAGCAAACAAACCTCACAGAAAAACAATAGGAAATGTTTAGGATAAGAATATGAAAATATCTTTGCACAAGGTCAGTTACTTCTGCTGGTTTTGTAAATCCTCCAAAATGGTCAGATCAGATAGATCAATACCTATATTTCATGCACATGATCTGAGATGTTAGACAAATTGAAGGTGTGCGTATTAGATACAATTACCAGCTCCATGACTAAGCTGGAACATTTTTTTTTCCTTCTGACGACTGTCCACAGCAAGACTGATCTGATTTTACTTAGTTGTGCCCCCCTCAACACTGCAGCCATTTTATCTGTGAGGCCATCACTGAGCTCGGTGTTGCCCAATCTATTTTCTCATCTCATCTCTGCTCAGTTCAGCTCAGCTCAGTGTTATTAGGGTGGAATGAAAGCCCATGCACACAGCCACTTTACAACCATATCACTTGGAGAAAATGATTTGTCAAATGGCTCTGGCAATTCTAAAGAGCCTGGGGAGAGGTTCTGATGTTTGCATAGTGGGAAATAAGCAGCTATGACAAAAAACTCTCTTAAAGCTGCTTAAATCTGAGGCCTGGGAAACTTTAGGTGATCAATTTCTCCCTTCCTCTTGTCTGTGATGCAGAAAAACAGGTTCTCACTGATTTCTGATAAAGCCCCATGAGCAGTTTTCCTCCTCAAAGGTGCTGAGAGGAAAAGGTATTTTTCAAAACTTTCTGCTGTACTAAGAGACCAGAGAGCAAAGAGCGTGTATTCTCCACACATACAGACACTGCAAAGGCTACAATCCTGACAGGCAGTATTGAGCAACTTTTACAGACCACAGAACTAAATTACTTCCCTAAAGAAACATTTCCAGCCTTAGATCTTTACTGTAGGAATCAGGTGAACCATGCATGCTAGTCTGTGTGTAATTAATTCAGAGCACCATGCAGAAGTATTGTTAAATCGATCCACAAAGTGCAACCCCAGAAGAAAATCCAATACATGTGTTATTGATCCAAAAAATAGTGGTGGGACTCTCCAAGCCTGGTACATACTGCTAAAGCTAAAGAGACCGGCAGAGTGGAAGAATACTCTATTAGTGACTCTCCATTTCCTTAAAGCAAGTGAATGAAACCAAACCAGTACTGCTAATTTAAGTAGCAGCAGCATGGCACCAATGATGTGCCCACACCAATTTAGTATAGAGGAGCAACTGTGGGAGCCAGTGGTGATGACAATGCCAGGGTTGGTGGTTAGGAGATGCCTATAATTTAACCATGCACCAGCATACTCCTCATTGATAATTTCTGAGTTTAATAGTTTCAGCATTTTCTTTGGTTTAATTCGTTGTGGCAATGCAATCACTTCTAGCCATCTCAGCATGTGGTCTGTTCACCATCTTTCTCTGTATCCTTCTTTTTGTTCAATATATCTCAACTTTTCAAAACCTGCTACCTTTTAAACTTTTTGCTGATTTTACCTTAAATTAACCATGCATGTGGTGTATTAGCATTAATGCTCTAACAAACTGACAGCTGTATGCACCGAGTCACAGTGTTATAAAAAAAGAACTTCCACTCACAAAAAGAAGGACATGCAGTGGTTTTATTCTGAGCTGAGCGTGACTTGATACAGTGTGATAGCTGAATGGGAGGGCAAAATTCCACTGTTCAAAGAAATAACTGACAGGACATTAAAGCGGTAACTTTAGATAGTCCTGAGTAACAAACTAATATCCAACCAGCATTATGAATCAATGAGAAAATAAAACAGTATGTCTGGCTCTGTAAGAGGAAGGAGACAGAGATAATCTCAGTTACCATGGTAACTGACGCAGAGTTTAAGTTACCTCTCTTTCTGGGTTAAGAGTCACACGTGCGCACACATGTGCGTGTTCATGTGCAGTCGCAGTATGCGTACACAGGCGTGCATGTCTGTGTTAAATGGAGTCACACGTGCAAATGATGAAAGTGCCCATTTCAGTTTAAGTATAGGAAAAGTTTCGATTTTATGTAATTATTTGCAATTTTATTTTATTATTTGCAATTAGTGTGAGAGACATCTGATTAATAGGAAAATGTTAATTTCATTACAAATACATTTTATAATCATAGAAGACTGAAGACTAAGAGTGCCCATATCATAAAAGAATGACCAATAATAATAAGGATGATGTTTGTGGTAGGAAAATATATTTTTCTGGAAGTTAAATATGTCCTTAATGTTGTAGGGTGTCCACGTACTGGTTTCGTGGAATGACTCAAGAACTTTCAGGCTTACTGAGTTTTTTTCCGGAGCTTTCAACCGCATTCTATGGTCTTGGATGGTTTGCTGAGCAAACAGTGGATGGAGTTGAGGAAAACTGGTTGAAAATGTCTGAAAACAGGGTAGTAACTGGACACTGAGTCAAGATTTTTAATTGCCAAATTTATACCATTAGTTTCCATGGCACAAAAGTGCATTTGTCTGCCCAAATAAAAAATTCTAGATAGGAAATAGAAGGAAACTATGGGGCCATTTTTTTTTTTTTTTCTGAAGGTCACTTTGACACTAGGCCCCTTCCTGGGTATGCCCCTGCATGTTACTTAAACCACCAAACCATTTGAATTAAAAGGAGTTAGGAGAGTTAGACTATTGAATGAAATGCCAGTAATTGCTCAAACCCACAGCACATCAGCATTAACAGTGAATGAGGACAACTTAATCCACATAAACACCACACATACACTGGGACACACTGTGATAGATTTACCTCAAATATGAAAACCTTAGTTTCCTTCCTACCCTCAGTAAAACTCTACCATATTCATCTAAGCTATAAATAGACTAAGGCTAAATTAGAGCAATTTTAGCATTAGCATTAGAGGAATTAGAGCCATTAAAAGCATTTCAACATTTCCAAGTCAGACCTTTTCTCTTTGTCCCAACAGCAATAAAATCAGCAACAGAGTACAACAAGTAATGTGTTTGACAAATGAGCTTCATTATCAAGGCTAACACATATAAATGGTATAAATGTTCTCGGTACAAAATTGGTTTGACCGGTAATGTTCTTCTGCTCTCAAAAGGTGTTGAGGGTAAAAAATAGAATAATAATAAAGAAACGATATGAACAAAGGTTACAAAAGCAGAGGGACAGAAGAAAATTCTGCCACCTTTGACACTGCAGAGGGAAATATCTGTAATCAGTGTCTAGGGAATTAAGATTGTCAGAAATGAAGCAAACAGTACTAAATTTATGTTCAAAATGTGAAAATTTAAGGACAAAGGTATTTGTTTTTTTCTTATTACTATCCACCCCGTGGCCAGTAGGAAGGGAACATCATCATCATCATGCTACATGATTTTTCTGGTAAAAGTCCTCAACCCTTGGCGCTCTATTGGGGTGTGGAAATGCAAAGTGCCTACAAAGTTCAGCTTTAAACATTTCACAATATTAAGACAAATATTCATGTGCTTATTTGAAATAGAAATGCTATTGGACTTAACATGGACAAACGGTTAAGGGAGAGGAAGGGAGCAGCACAGAAGAAAGAGACAGAGCAAGAGTGAGAGAGGCAGTTATAAAGGCAGTCAACAAGCAGTTGATAACTTGGCCCTAACATTTTGGAGACATTTACAGTCCACATTCAGTCTTAACCACAACAATCAATTTGTGAACTGCCCCGAGAATATCAAACATGTTTGATGTTTACAGTCATCTACAGGGTCCTGAACTGTCCTGTGGTGTGTGGAGGATTACATAGACTGCAGATATAGCTCAGCACTTACAGCAAAGAGAGGCTGGCTGACATCCATTGTTGATTGGAATCACATATCACAGGAGGTCTTACAAGATTAGAAGCCTTAATGTCAGCAAATATATCAAATGGCTAAAAATCCTACCAGAATTTTTGAATGTTGTACACCGGTAACTAAAAAGCACAAGAAGCTATCAAATTCACATTGTTAGTGTCATAGTTTGGTTTAATTTCTAATAACACAGCCTGTGAAAGCAATGCTATTTAACAGCCAACTACTGTCAGAGCTTCCCACCAGGCTTTGAACGCATCTGTCATAGTGGATGTAATGCAAGGGAGCAGGGAACACAAAGAATAGGACCCAAATGCAGACAAGAGGCAGAGCAGATGCAATTCATCAATTTAGTACCGGAAAGGCATACATGGATAGTCAGGCATGCAGAGGTCCAAATCGGGAAGGCAGTCCAAGACAAGCAAACAAATAAGACAAGGAGCAGGCAATAAGCACACACAGAAATAAATCCAAGAGACTTAGGAGAAGCACAGGAAACAAGGCTTGGACACCTGACGTGTAGACCACATACCACTGTTGATGCAAATGATCATGACAATGAACCCGCGGGCAGGACATTTGCAGAGCTGGGGACCTAGGGCAGACAGCATGGGGGCTGGACAGGTGCGAAGCTGGGGACCTCAGGCAGACGGCCTGGGGGCTGGACCGGTGAGCAGAGCAACTCATGAGGTTAAAGACCTGTGACGAAGACAGAAACCATCTGGAGATCTGGCCTCCAGTGACCTTCGGCCTGCGCCACTGGCAAAGACGGAACCCTTCTGGTGGTCTGGTGGAATGCCGGCGGCTTCAGGTTGAAGGTCACTGGAGGCCTGGCGATGAAGCTGGAAAGTCACTGGAGGCTGGCGGCGTGGCTGGAGAGCAAGATGGGGCAGCAGGACAGAAAGCCAGTGACGGGGAGACTGGAAGAGGAGCCGGCAGAACCAGTGATGTCAGGGAACCCAGAGCCTGCCGCTCCGGTGGAACAGGAGGGTGCTGCGGCAGATCAGGGGGATCAACTGGCTGCAGCCCAACCGAAGCAGGAGATGGTTGCGGCCCAAACGGAGAAGGAGATGGTTGTTGAAATAAGTCTGCAGCACATTTTTTGAATTTGCTCACTAATTAACTTGTTGTATCTATTTTAGTTTAATCTTGTACACAAATTGTTAAAATGTGGTTTTAGTGGGACTTATGAGCTGGAACAATTTCTTCACAAAAAACTGTTTGTCCATCTTTCTGTTGTGAGTACAGTAGCAAAATACATTCATTAGGCACAGGTTTTGGTTTTAGTCTCTGTGTACGATGGTATGAAAGCTGGCAATTTCACTCTGTGATGCTAAGCACAGACACTGCGCCCAGCTGTTGTTTATCAAGAAAGAGTTACACCATAAAACTCGACAAATTGTCATTTGTACATTTAGTTTTTTGTACAGATTATACAAAGAGATACAAGGGATACAAGGTGTTAATTGGTGAGCTTTGGGGATTTAAAAAATAAATAAAATTAAATGTTTATGTTGTGTTTAAATGTAAATTATACAACAAATCCATTTAGCAGCTAAAATCATTTCATGTTGAAAGAAGGATACATTGGGAGCTTTTCCATCAAATTTGAGTTTTTGTATGAAGAAAATGTAGTTTTTACAGATGGGTGTCATATGTGCCTTATTACAAGACGCAATATGTATAAGGCAGCAATTGTATGGTATCTTTGGATCACTTCCATGTGTTGCAACATAAGCATCTTGTTTGTCTACATAAATATTATCATAAATATTTCTCCCAAACGTCCAAGCTCCCCAAACTACCTCTACTGGAATAGTGGATTTT
The DNA here is from genome assembly GCF_020085105.1 of Siniperca chuatsi. NCBI lineage: Eukaryota > Metazoa > Chordata > Actinopteri > Centrarchiformes > Sinipercidae > Siniperca > Siniperca chuatsi. The sequence continues at coordinate 25,048,345 of NC_058054.1, forward strand.
GCTTAACCAGAGTGCATTTTGTGTAATCTAAAGTGTGTTTCCATGAGCCATACGAGTGACTGCACTGACACTTTATGTCTGCGGGATGTCGATGTATTGACTTTGCCAACCCAGATACTGGAGTAATGCTCCATTAAACTAATTGTTTGAGAAGTGGTGGGGAACTCTCAAAGGACAGGCCGCACCATTTACAAATGCATACACACACATGCATATACTCTCACCTACATACAAGTAGAAAGTCAATGAGTGCTGGCCTTTGAGTGTGTTGTGAGTGATTTTTAAAAATAGAGGTTGGAATCATTTGGAGATATGTCAGCAGATGCGTTGCTATTGATCGCCTCTGTTAACCTTTTACCTCTCACCCACCCATGTTCCCACCTCGCTCCATCTAAATCTTGTACATGAGAGTCGTAAAGAGAGGATGAAAAAGTGCACTCATACATTACGGGTGTGTGCGTGCGAGTGAAAATTAGTTACAAGTGTGTGTGGTTGTTGAATTTTATTGCAAACTAATTGTAAAGTCCACAATATTACTTGTAGCTGCAGCTGTCTGATATCCTGCTCTGAAAAGATAGACTGTGCCCATGCATGGGTAAAACGATTGTACTTCTTGGTTCTTTGATGACACTATTTGGTGCAATTTTCTTGTGTCTAACCTTGTCGCTGTCATACCTGTAATCACAGTAAAGAACACCTTTTGTATCATTATGTCTCTTGGGTGCCATCACATTAAAAGTTCCATGAGACAATCTGAAGCAATGACAGTCTGGCGCACATGAATGGTGAAATTACGGGAAAGAAATCACATAGACAGGCAAGATTGTTTAGAAATATGCTTTTTTTTCATCCAGCCGGTGTTATGGAATATATGGTTTAACCTTCACGGAACACTCGTTTTAAGACTAGACAGAGTTTTACGCTTGCTTGGTTGTTAAGCAAATGGTTCAGTGAATCTTAATGTGTCACAAGTGAAGGACACAAAATAAATCACTTAAGTGGATATTATATTTATATCCAATTTTTTTTTTTTTGGTTTCCATGTATTAAGGTGCTTTCACACCTAACCTTAGGCTGGTGTGAAAGCTATCAATTAAACTTTGGTGCAGACCAGATAACCAGACTGAGAAAGCTTTAAAAAGTTCCCCCTGCTTTTGACCACAACACTCCAGTAAATTTTGTCTGCCAGATGCTCTACCATAATCACCAAGTTGTTGGTATTTCTTTACAAACCTTTCATATCACATAGAATTCATGTAGTTGACATCGCCTCAGAGAAAAACTCCTAAATGTGTTTATAACTAATTAATAGTTAATTAATCTGAACTTTCTGTTCGGCTCGTCAAAGTTCAGAGAGGCAACTTCTTTCTCTGCAACATTATGAGAGTTTTCATGAACATTTATCCTCATTACACTAATTATAGTTTTACAGGGTCATGTAGGTAACCATTTGCTTAAAGTGTTGCTTATAAAGTATCATGAGCAGATAATCTTGTTATTGAGCGCATAAAGTACATTATAATCCTGACTGGGGGCGACTGTGGCTTAGTGGTAGAGCGGGTCATCCACCAATCGGAAGGTCGGCGGTTCAATTTCGGCTTCCCCCACCCCACATGTCGAAGTGTCCTTGGGCAATACACTGAACCCCAAATTGCTCCCGAGGGCTGTGCCTTCGGTGTGTGTGTGTGTGTGAATGAGTTCCTTTCTTTGAACTGATGAGCAGTTTCCATCAGTGTATGAATGGGGTGAATGTGATTTGCAGTTGAAGTGCTTTGAGTAGTCCAAAAAGACTAGAAAGGCGCTATATAAGTACAGTCCATTTACCATTTAAACAACACGTAGGCCTAGTCTGAACCAAGCTGCAGAATACATGTTTTTTTTTACATGCTGATAATTCTCACAAAGCATTGCAACTTGCCTTTATTTGATCCTTTAATATCTTTTACAAAAAGCAGGGAGCTATTAAGTGATGCAATCTGTTTGTTACTCTTACATTTGATCTCTTTTTTATAGCGGACATTTTACTTAGCATACATACACACTAGGAGCTATTGTATAGATACCATTATACCCTTGAGGATGTTCTGTACGTATCATTATGAGTACTTTGGTGCTGCATCTGTCAGCGTCTTATACGCCTAATCACAGTAAACAGTAAATAACAGACTATCCTCATGGGTATTACTACTTTATTAATGCACATATTGTACAATACCAAAAAATACAAAATATTAAAAAGAACCATATTAGAAATTCATATTCATATATCTTGTATCGATATGCATGATTTCTTTTAATGAGGTAGGAATAGCGTATAGACGCTTAAAATATATGCTTAGAATTATGTACTTACAGTTTGAATGCTCAGGAGGCCTTGTCCTATGGATGTAATGGGCCAGGCCTTCAAACAGCGTTCATGTTTTCACCAAAAAGTAGAAGCTGAAATCACAGAAACCTAAACTCATAACATGTACTGAAAAAGAATATTTAGCTCTGCAGCACTGACTGTTCACTTGAGACAGGCTTTTAGATTCAGGAGTATTTGATGCATTGGTTTATTAAAATATGAATCAATTTAACCAGAAAATATTTCCATGTTGGCGGGCATCACTGTGGGTACTGTCTAATAATTCAAGTGTCAACTAAGAAGCCACAGGGATTATATCTCCTTCCGCGTTAGCTTTAGGAGACATTTGGTCATTATCACAAATCTTGACTGAACAGGCTGCTATCAAAGGCTGTAGCTGTCAAACTGAATCAGCTAACACTTTGTCATGGTCTGTTTGATGGGAGTTAATCCTCTTTTCAATTATGCATTTGTTACACACATTGACTTTTAGCTTTGTGCTAATTCTTAGCTTTGTGTTGCTCACCCCCTGATAATTGGGGGCTCCTTGGGGCTCTGTTGTTACTGGGGCTCCACAGCAAGGGCCAAAAAGACCCCAGTTTTAATCTAACCATGCTTGAAGAACAGAACAGTGCTGCTACATGGTTTACTGTAGATTTTCCTCAACGTGAAGATCACAGAAAGATAATGCTCCATATTCACAAGGGCCAAGCAATATGATTGTCTGCAAATAATGATAATGAACTGTGTGGCAAATCAAGCTTGGAGAGGATCGCTATAAATATGGCATAGGGCTGTGGAATTACATGCCTGCATGCATGTTTATCATGGCTGACATTGTTAATAATGACACATGTAGTATTTTTTTTCTGTAGTTACTGGTGAACAGGGAAACACTTGACTGACAGTTTTGTGTTTCAATTGACTTAATTAGATTCATGAGATTTGAGACCGGAAAGGTTAAAGTGGCCACCGTTGTTCCAGTGGGGGTTAAATACAGCACAGATACATGATGGGCTTTTTTTATGATGCTACTGCTGCGGTTTCTGCTCAGCAAAATGAAGCATTACTGCTGTGGCCTGGTGAAGCAATTACAAGACCTCTTCTGACTTTATTGAGGAGTGGTGCTGCTAACTAAATGGTTTTCTATAGGAATCCCAGGGGAAGAGATCATTAAGAAATAGCTCTCAATCTATCTGTGATGCAGTGGGAGATATACTGTGTGTGTGTGTGTGTGTGTGTGTGTGTGTGTGTGTGAGGTATACCCACTGAGACCCAGGGGACTGTAGTACATCTGTTACAGATGAAGGGACTTCTTAAACACATTTCAGTGAACTGACTATAAGTTGCTAATGCGCTTCTGTAATGGAGGCAGGTTGCTGATGATGATGTTGGAAGGGGAAAAAAGCCTTCAATCATGCCTTCTTTTTCACTGTGGGCCAAGAGTGTCTCTCTCTTTTAAACAACAAAGACTAGAGAGGGGGGGAGGTGCTTCTGTCCCAGGCAACTCTGATTAATCTTATTCGGATTAATCCACCCTGTAAAAGACCTTGAGTTTCTTCTTTTATTGATTCACCAAAATGCTAATCTCAGAAATTCAAATTCCACTGCTTGTGGCTGACTAGTTTCAATTTGCACGGTTTTAATAAGGATCAAATAGAAACATATGCTCCCCTGAGAATCCTGCAGATTATTTTCTTTGAAAATGGTCCATGGTTGTAATTTTTTATCTCGGTCCATCATGCAAACACCAGCTGAATGCATTGAGGTGCTCGGGACAAAGCGACACGTGTCAACATGTGCTGCCTGCTGGAGAGATGAGACATTGGCCTTGCAGTTGGCCTTGATTACGCATCATCACCAGAAGCAATGCAGTTACAATGTGGAGCATATTTCTGTGATGACAGGGTCATAATGTCCCTGCCCTGTCATACTCATTCCCCATGTTAATGGAGCAATAGCACAATGCATGCCCCTGGTGACTGGCACGGCCCACACAGAATTAAAACAAATAGAATATACCGCCCACATATACACTAGATAGCACCCTATTCTTAAACTATGTGCTGGGACCTACAATATTTCACGGTCCTACCTCTGCTGGGGTTCCTGCATGACACTAGTGGCAATGAATAATGAGGCTCCATGGGACCCGGGGGAAAGGATTACATTTTTCATTTTGGTCCAGGACAGAAGAAGTTTTAGGACCTTTGAATTATCCAGCAGATGCTCCACTGTTTATCAAAAGCCCTCAGATATAGAGGTTATTTGAGAGGATGGTGTGTTTGGAAAAAAGAGATGTTTTGAGATTCCACATCAAACCGTTTTTCCTAATGATAAAATAACTAGGAGTAGAACGAATGCTATGTGGCCCATATGAGTAAAATAAAAAAAGAGCAGCTATTTGTCTGTCCACATGATAGAACAAAGCAAATAAGAAATGTCTTCACATAATACCAATATAATAGAAGCAGAAGGTGATGTTTACCAGTGGTGACTGGTCTGAGCCCACACGCTTAGTAAGAGTACATCAGACACTGTCTGGGCCCAAAAACTATTTGATAAAGAAGACAATGATTATAGTCAAAGCTATGTTATTACTGCAAGGCAAGGATGGATAAAGATGTTAAGCAATATGCCATCTGTAGACCCACTGAGTTTTATCCATCGTAATAATTTGTGTGAAAGTGTGAATTTTACAAAGCAATTAACACTTGCCTGGGGTTGGACACTGCAAAGTGGACGCTACCGACCACTTAACAGCTCCTACTACTTAAAGTGTACAGACTGCAAAGCAAATATTTTGTTTATAATACTTTAACTTGAGTAAAATTATGAATGCAGGTATTTTTCATTTAATGGAGTATATTTTTCTTTGTAGTATTTCTTCTTTTACCTCAGAGGATCTGAGTAGTTCTTCCACTGCTGGTTTCCATTAACTTTGAATAAAATAGCACCGCGTGTGAAATTTACTTTCTGAACATCATTGTACGCTGCCATGGCTTTAGTAAAAAAAAAATTTAATCTGACAGTCCTACTTAAAACTGAAGCCATGTTTGTTTGGTTCTTGTTTTTATTATTAGAGCGCATTCTTTCCCACCACAGCTTGGTAAACCTTTTGAACTTGTATAAGCTGGCGCAGTGTTAATGCAGCTGGATGAAATGGAGGTAAATAAAGCAGTGAGGTTCTTTTTAGAAAACAGCATAGCGGTTAGTTTAGTGATTGAGAGTCGCACAGGCATTAATTTTGGCTCTCCAGCACTTTGATGTTAATGTCAGACCTGGGACACCTCTTTTTGTCTATTCAGACCATAATCCACTTGTATTTTTGCACTTCTCAGATCCTAACCAGCATTTAATGAGTTGTTCATGCGGCCTTATCAGTTAGTGAGCAGTCAGATACTGTCAATGCCGACACTCTACCATGTATGTCATAGTCTAAATAGAACCATTTTGCCCATTTCATGTATTTATGCCTTTATTCCTCCTGGTTTTTGATTTCTATAGCCTAGTCTTTTGGAATTCCTATAGAAATGGAATAGCAATTAACTTTTTTCTGCCTTACTGAGAATTAGGAGAGAAGATCATTATAAGCTGTCTGTGCGTTCACTACAGAGGTAGTTAGATGACATGTTTAGCTTAGCTTAGCAAATGTTGGCGTATTACTATTACTATTAGAAGATTTTCAGACACTGAGAGAGCAGAGGTGTGAGATGGGTGAGCTTTAGGTTTTGTTATGTATATACCTTTTTGCATTTTTCGATAGAGTTACATGAGAAGATTGAATCCACTATCATGTTTGTACAGTAAATATGAAGCTACAGCCACCAAACAGCATCTCTAAAGCTCACTTATTAACATTTTATATCTCATTTGTTTAATCTGTTTATAGACCCAAATGTAAAAACGACAAATTGACAGTAACTTCCTGGAGTCCTATTGTCATGCCCTGTAAAACTACTTCTTTAACCTATATACCTTAACTGTAACCATGATCTTTCCCTCACCCTAACCAAGCTGTAATTGCCATGCGCAGATAGTGTAGAAAGACATAATTTTATAAAATGTTGTCATTGAATTTAAATAAACCCCAATGTCATTGGATTAAAAAAAACAATGTCATTGAATGTAAACTGGGGTTTTGCAGTATCATCTAATATCATGTTCTCTAATGGCAAGAGTTGTGATGTAACAAGGTTGTAAGGAGGTTCAGCTTTTGTTGGTGACTCTGACTTTGTCTAGACAGAGCGTTAAGTCACTGCGGTACATCCTCTGTACGGTGAAGATTTCTTACCAGTGGTCATATTGAAAGCAAAATGTAATTTGGGCAGCCATGGTAAATCTTTGGCCTCTCAACTCATCGTGATTGGACACTCTTCTGTGTTTTAGTTCCTTGTTGTTATTTTGGCTGAAATTACATGTACTTTTACATAACAACTTCTTTATATAGATGACCAGTGGAATTAAATGAAGCATGTACTTTTACATTTTTTACTTTTACTAATTACTTAATAAAGTTATGTGAATCAAGTTTGCATGTAATTCACCCATTCGTTCAAGCAAGACAGCATAACTCAACATTGATATTAGCGGTATGTGTTATTAACCTTCTCCGTGATTGAGCATCATTTCATAGGTCAAGCAAAGAAACTTCTGTATGATTAAACTCTGCCTAGGCAGCTGTGTGGGCAAGTGCTGAACGAGCATAAATATGACAGTTTTAGAACGAACTCACTTGCCTCTATGGCTGCCAGACGGCCCATGGTTCTCCACCTGCCTGCTCACCACTTATTGAAGATGAATGACTTCTGGGCGGCCATTACTTACCTTGTGAAATGGCCTTAAAAGGGATGACATAGCCCTTGTCAACGCAAATGTGACCAAAAACATAAAGTCGGGCTCATTTAAAAACAGATCCATTATATGTAAGAAAATGTTGGCTCATTATGCACTTTTTATCTGGCAGTAAATAAAAAATCTGGTTCCCAACATGCAGTATAGCATTTTAAAGGTCAGAATGCAAATGAATTGTGAAGTGTAACAAAGTAAAAAATAAGTAAATGATTAAATTAATAAACTTAAATCAGAATCAGAATCAGATCAGAATCAGAATCTGATTCTGATTCTGATTTAAGTTTATTAATTTAATCAAAAAAACAAAAAACAAAAAAACAGTTTACAGTTTGGTCAGCATGTATTAAGAATATGTCTTCTTGCAAGTAACAAGAGTAGCATGACTAAATTAAATACCAAAAAATAAATAGAATTTTAGATTAAAAAAATATACATACCCAGTGGTGAACAAAGTATGCAGGTTCTTTACTAAAGTAAAAGTAACAATACTGCAATATAAAAATACATGTAAAAGTCCTGCATTCAAATTATTACTTTAGTAAAAGTACAAAAGTATTATCAGCAAAATGTACTTAAAGTATACAAAAATATTTGTTCGGTATATGTTTGTAGCTAGTTGCAAAAAAGCCTATTGTAGCATATACTTTTTGATAGTTTAATCGATAACCAGATTCTATAACCAGATTCAAATTTTTGTTTGTCAAATCTTAGTTAACATAACCAGTAAAGTTATGTTGCAATATAGCTATCAGATTAATGTAGTGTAGTATCAAGTCGAAGAGTCTACTTTGTGCTAAATGCTAAAACATCTTAGTCTAGTCTAGTTAGTCTGCTAACATTTGCTAATTACTCTAAATATTAACTACAGCTGAGAATGATGGGAATGTCATTAGGTTGGCAGGTATTTGGTCATTAACCAAAGTATTGGACAAATTAAAATGTTGACCTGATGATGGCGATATAGGAAAAGTAACAGGATCAGCAAAGTTATTACAATCCAGATGTTAAGACATTGTCAAGATATGTCTCTAGACAAAACAAAAATGCCTGCCTTGTGGTGACACTGGAAGAATAGTCAGGGTATCACCAAAATCAGCGGGATACATTATCTGGGAACAATGATTGTCTGTACAAAGTTTTGTTCCAATCAATCTTGTAGATATTTTACAGTACAAGTGATAACTTTGACCTGCTGATGATGCTACAGGAAAAGTCAGTGGAATCACCAAAGTTACTGGGGGTTCACCATCTAGGGAACATTGACATCCGTCCAAAATTTCATGGCAATCCATTCAATAGTTATTGAGATATTTCAGTTTGGACCAAAGTGGTGGACCGACCGACCAACCGTCAGACCAACATTGCCATGACTAAACAGTACAATACTCTGAAATGTAGTGCATTAGAGGTATAAAGTAGAAGAAAATGGAAATACTCAAGTTAAGTACAAGTATCTCAAACTTGTACTTACCGATGGTTACTTATAGTTATAGTACATTCCACCACTGGATATGAATGTGATTCCTGTAGGATGGGTCTTCCTACATTCTGCCCTTTTCTTTAAAAACAGAAATACATTGAAGCCCAACTTGAACCATGTGAATCTCTCCCTCTTAATTAGTCTCTTATTCTTATTCACATCAAGTATTGGGTACATGTCTCCAGCATCTGGTCACAGCAGCCCAAAATTACTACATCCATAAAAATGTAGATAAGGTTAAGGAGCACAGATACAGAATGTGTTTGGAATTAGAATTAGTCCACCTGTGTTTCCAGGTTTGTCTGTGTGGATCAACAATTTGGCAAGTGGGAACATTCAACACCTCTATCACTGGACTCATTCTAACACCATGGTTGGCCCATTAGCCCACATGTGGCCTGCCTGGAATGCTCTGTTAGGCCATAAGCGCTTAAGCCAGCTCAATTAAAAGCCAACAGTTGGCTTTTAGAGCATTCCTTTGACATGAACCAAGATACCCAGTCAGTAGTGCTAACTCTTCTAATAGTCCCATTAATTGTAACATCTGCACTGATTGTACTAATAGCTTAATACATCTATTGATGAACAGTGCTTTGGCAGCCTTTTGTTGTGGCTGGCCTGAAAAATACTACAACAAAAAGCATAGCGAATGGATATCAGTATCATCATTTATTTGGTAAATGACTGCCAGAGAAGCTTTATTCTATTTTCATGGACTGGAATGACTGCATGTGTGTAACAGAGCATGAGATGTGGATTTGTTTAAGTAGCAAAATATCCAGCACACTCCCCTCTGGTTGTGGGTTTGGCATCAGGAAGCTTCTGATGGCTGTTAAGTGACCCTATCCAGTGGTGAGTGAGCAGCTGTTTGTTTGTCAATGGATTTCCTTTAAAATGTGTTGGGCCCTCGGCTATGGCTAATTCTACTCATTAATAGTTGTTATTGTCAACATAGCAATATTGGCAGATGGCAGTGACTACACAGCTGATTAATGGACGTTGACGGTCAATGCTGTGGTCACTGCTGCTTGTCACGAATGACAGTATCAGAGGCAGTTCAGATGTTATTAGAGTGGCACCATCACTGAGGCTTTTAAACAATGCAATCTATACTGACAGGAATTTGAAGCACCTCCAAAATCAATCAACCTCAAACCAACCTTATATGCCATTATAGATCAGCACCGCAATAACAAAAGCAAATAATTGCACAAAATCAATCAGCAAATTCATCTATGGATGAGAAGTAACCCCTTGATTCCAATATCATCCAAATTTCATACTGCGATGGCTGCCTAGTTAGAATGTATCATTTATATTTCTCTAAGCGCCTCTGTACAACTAGAATATATTCACTCACTCAAACAGCTGTGTGTCCACAAATGCTACCATTAGCTCATTAATGGATACATTTGGTTTACAATGTGTCTTCAATGTCTTTATTTATTTATTTATATAGCACCAATTCATAACAGAAGTTATCTCATTGCACTTTTCCTATAGAGCAGGTCTATACCGTACTCTTTATAATATTATTTACAGAGACCCAACAAATCCCACCATGAGTAAGCATTTGGCGACAGTGGCAAGAACAAACTTCCTTTAAGAGGCAGAAACCTTGGACAGAGCCAGACTCAATCATCCGCCGCTGCCGTGTTAGGTTTTGAGAGATGGGGGGCACAATGCAAAGACCACGTAGAATTTTTTATTTTTTTAAAATACTAGAATTGTAATTATAGTGTTAATATTAATAAATTAGTAATAATAGGAATGACAGCTATAGGAAAAATAATGTCAGTATTAGTAACAGAGCCAATAACAACAACTGTAGTAGCAGTTGTCAAGCAGGAACACAGGGGCAGCACGTGGCCCACAACCACAGATCCAGATCTCTGCAGCTCCAGGGGGCAGAAATACCTGCTGAAAGCGACAGAAGGAGAGAGGAGAGAAACAAGAAAGCACAAAACTACGGGAGAGAGAAGATGTTGAGTTAGTAACATGCAGTAATGGGATAAAAACGCATACAGATGGAGAGGGAGAGAAGAAGAGAGGAAAGAGGTGCATCATGAGAAGTCTCCCGGCAGTCTAGGCCTATAGCAGCATAACTAAGGGATGGTTCAGGACTCACCCAAGCCAGCCCTAACTATAAGCTTTATCAAAGAGGAAAGTCTTAAGCCTACTCTTAAATGTAGAGATGGTGTCTGCCTCCTGAATTTCTCATCTTCACTGAATATGTTAGGAATCAGCTTGTAGAGCTTAATGTGTGTCAGTCCATCCATTATCACAAAGACGTGGCTAGTTAGTGTTTTCGGTCAAAGCCGTTTTGTCTGTGTAATAGTGGGAATAATCATTAGAGCAACATTTTGACCAGTACTAATTGCATGGATGCCCTATTAGCCTACGTGGCCAGGCTGGTAAGCATCTGATGGCGCACAAGGGGTCCGATGCTTGTTCAATTATCTGCCAACTGTTGGTAAAGATTTTACTCAATTGTTGACGGTTCCAAGAGCTTGTTAACATTGTTTGTGAGCTCAGTGTCTGTTGTGTGGATTCAGGCAGCACAGATTATACTTAACATTAGCTTGGGGTGCTTCAGTAATTAGCAGCTACGATACTGCCATGCCATGGCATTTGAATTATTATTTCTTTTCTGTAAGCTTGGGTCCTGGAACAAGTTAGCATTTTGAGGATACCTCATTCAACCAACTTCAAGGTAGCTGGCATACCTTGCTAACTTATATTTGGCACTATGAAGAGTGTACATGAGGCATAAAAAAACAACAGCAATAGGATGGCAAGCTATTTTTGGATTAGTTTGTGGAAATACACTAAATACGCTCAAAATTCGACTTTTTAAAGCTGCATTAATGGAGTTTTTTTGGCCATGTGATGGCAGTAAAACAAGCTAAAAACACAAACATCGACATATTGTCACATTACGAAGTTGTTATGGCTATTTACCTATTTTGCAGACACGTAGCAACATAGCAGTCATGTTGAGACACGTGTCTGGCCAGCTGACAATAGTCACTCTCCTTTTAGTTCGGTTTCGGTCTCTACCAACTCCTGAGAGAAATATCTGCCTCTTTAGCTGCTAAATGCTACACTATGTTCACTAGCTAGCTGATAACTTTGTCTGTCTGCTGTTTAGTGCTGGGCAGGTAACAAAATGCTGCCTGCTGTGGACGCTTTTAATAAGTGCATTCAAACTCAAATTACATCAATAAGAGCAAAGTTTGTGAACTGTAAAACCAAAACAAAGAGCTGAAAGACGCTAAAAGGCTCTCTAAAGCTAAGGGAAACTTCAAAGTCGAGTGATAATTCTGTGGGTTTGTTACTACAAGCGACCCCTTCACATAAATAAAAATAGTGATTAGTGCAGCTTTAAGAAAAAGAAGAGATAATCCAAATTAAGCATTAATAAATTGTTTGCTTGTGTTTTGAGTACTTGATATATTTGCCAGCTCACATTCCCATCTTTGCTACTTTTTTAGTTTCTTTGCTTTTTCATATTCTCCAGGCAGTTTCCTCTAGGACCCTACCTTAAGTGGTTTCTAAAATGTGTCGACATCAGTACCATCACTTTAGGAAAGCAGATTGTTCATGCAAGCAGGTATATTGGTAGACAGTAAATGTCATGTATAGTCCAAACATAACTTCAGTTACGCCTATATTGCTGTAGGGTATGATGTAACTTGAGTTCCCCATCCCCCACGGTCCTTTCAATCACCAGAATTTGTTTTCTGCTGCTGCATGCAGAATATCAACTGAAGCTCAGCTGATTCTGTGTAGACCTATTTGGAAGGGATTAAACTAGCTAGCAACTAATAAAGGAGATGTTGCCGTATACATATAGGGACTTTATGGGGCTGTTTGACTCAGTAGTGAGCATCTTGTGTAATTATCAGAGGCATAGATGGAGAAAAATGAAGGAGGGAGTGGGGAGGAGGGGAAGACCGGGCTAGGGAAAAGGGGAGAAGAGGTGGGAGAAAAGTGCCATGATGGAAGGAGGTGGGAGGGAATAAAGGATGAATGACAGAGATAGAACAACAGAAGGTACGGTAGTCTAATATACATGCGGGGGCTTTATGGAGAATAATCTTAATCTAGTTAACTGATTTCTTTTTGAAGTTGGTAATTAATTACAATATGCTTCCATGCCTACCCTTGACTCTGCTCAAATTGGAAAAAACTAATCTATAAATCTGAGCCCAAATTTATACATGTGGAATATTTTGTACTAAGTGATAAAGTGATTTATTATCTTATTGTAAAGGAACGCATCTGCAGGACTGTAACCATATAAACGTCTGGCATCTGCAATTACACTGTAGAAAGGACACCCTAGCCATGTAAACACCATGGTGTAACTCTAATCAACAAATAATCAACAAAAAGAAAGGTTTCTTGTTCATCAGTGGAATACATTCATTCATGCATTCAGAATTTCAAAAGAACATTTCAGAAGAAAAATTCTCATTTTTTCAAGATTTTCAGGATTATAAATTAGCCTAATAATTAGTTATGCTGATGGTGAAAAACATGGTATAAGTAATGACACCTTGGTAATACAACCCTGTAACTTCCTGACATTTAAAATAACACTACCATACATATATGTGCTTTTCTAACAAAGTTGATCACCAGGCTCAGTAATTTTGGATGCATTATGCCTCGAGATGCAATTAGTACTTTACACAAGCCCTTTTATGCTACCATCTAAACATTTAGAGGCAAATTATTCTGGACATAACTGATGGAAGTCAGGTTGTTTCCCAGATTCTTAATACCAGTTTTAGGCAGGTAATTAGTAACTTGCAAATTATTGCATTTATAAGCTCCCAGACGACTAGTTTTTCATTATTTATTGAAGCTTTACTTCAGTAGCTGTCAACACAGTTCCAGAGGATTAATGAATGAGACTGTAATACACCAGCCACTGAGATACTCATATTTTTGGGGAATGCTAGTCAGTGTTTGTACCTCTACTCCTGTCTCACTCAGGCTGTTCAGACATATTGGGCTTTCAGCTGGTGTCCTCTGAATCAGATTGTGGTCAGTCTAACATTAGAAAGAATCACAAAGGTTTTCACTAATGTTTTACTTGAATAGTAAATAATTGTTAATAGTATAACTCACATGTGCTACATAGGGACGTTATACATTTACATCATGTGTACAATCTGTTTAGAAAATATCGATAATGACCAGTGCCTTGTTTTATAATGTGGTAAATTGTGGTAACAGCATTGCTGCCAACGATTAAAGGAGAGGGATTAATAAGCTAATCAAAAATCTATCGATCTATCGATCAAGCCAGATGAAACTAACCAGTTAGCTAAACTTCAAGCATGCCTTAAGGACATAAAGACCCGGATGACCTGCAATTTTCTGATGTTAAACTCAGACAAAACTGAAGTTAGTGGACTATTGCAATGCCTTTTTATCAGGCTGCCCGAATATATATATACCATATTACCCGACTAGAACACTGCGCTCCCATGATGCAGGGTTACTTGTGGTTCCTAGAGTCTCCAAAAGTAGAATGGGAGCTCAAGCCTTCAGTTATCAAGCTCCTCTCCTGTGGAATCAGGTCCTAATTTGGGTTCGGGAGGCAGACACCATCTTCACATTTAAGAGTAGGCTTAAGACTTTCCTCTTTGATAAAGCTTATAGTTAGGGCTGGCTCAGGTAAGCCCTGAACCAACCCTTAGTTATGCTGCTATAGGCCTAGACTGCTGGGAGACTTCCCATGATGCACCTCTTTCCTCTCTCCTTCTCTCCCTCTCCATCTGTATGCATTTTTATCCCATTACTGCATGTTACTAACTCGACATCTTCTCTTGCCCGTAGTTCTGTGCTTTTTCGTTTCTCTCCTGTCTCCTTCTGTCGCTTTCAGCAGGTATTTCTGCCCCCTGGAGCTGCAGAGATCTGGATCTGTGGTTGTGGACCACTTGCTGCCCCTGTGTTCCTGCTCGACAACTGCTACTACAGTTGTTGTTATTGGCTCTGTTACTAATACTGTCATTGTTATTCCTATAGCTGTAATTCCTATTATTATTAATTTATTAATATTCTCTTCAGACTCTTGGAATCTGTTAACATGTGTCAGTGTAAGAATGGTAGTGTTGTGTTGTGTTAGTATATCTTTGTAGCTGTCCAACAAAAAAAAAAACATATACAGTATCAGTAGAGTTCATTTTTTATTAAGAAAAATAGCATTGTTTTAAGCTTAGTGACAATGCAATTTTTAGATACTTTATTATTTTTTTTACGCAGTAGCTTAAGGTTTGTAGTCATAACCAATTATGGCAGTCTGAGACAAGTCTAAGCAACTCTGGGATTGAATCAAGACCAAATGGACTTGAGAACAAGTTGAGACCAAAACAGTGCCTATCCAATATTCTTCATACTGATGTCTTCCTGCTGTTCATAGTGAGAGTGAATTTTTCACTCCTTTTATTATTTTTCACACACACAAAGGCCCAAAATACACACATGCACACTCAGGACCCACACACATACTGTTAGGGAGAGACGTTAGAGTGATGGGGCTGTCACATAGTCAAGAGTTTTTACCACCAACAGGAGGAGATAGCAGTCTTAGCCAAAAGTCCGAAAAGTGATAAAACTACATATCTAAAAGGAGTATGCTTGGTTGTTACATGTGAAAGACACATTATGGAAAATATGGTGGAGTGTAATAGGAAAGACCGCTGTCTGAAACCAAGACAATCCCGAGTCCACCCACGAGACTGAGACATGTCCATAATAATATTATAAACATCTTAAGAGAGGACTCGAGAACTACAGCCCTACTAAGGGGCAGGAGATTTTTCTTGACCCTGTCTCTTTACACAACAGACACTTAACATATTATACATTTGTGTTATTATGTTGTTAATTCTCCTGGTGAACTCATCAAAAAAGTAAATCTGTTTTTTTAAAATAGACATAATTGTAATATGCCAATAGCGCACAAACAATGACTTTGTGTTATAACACTCAATTCAAGCAAGGTCTTACAAAAAACAGCACATTCTGACTTTCTATCCCTGATCATGGGTGGGGTTTGTGAGGTGGGGGAATATGACTTTCAGCAGAGCGTGCTGCTGACAGGCTGTTGTTTTCTTAATTATTAGCTGGTAAATATGTTAACAGAGGTATTGATGGGCCTTAATTGACCATATGGCTGTTTGTTTGTCTAGCTGGAGATTGACCAGAGAACACACTGATAAGACACACAAAACACACATGGATGTAATATGTGCTGCACAGAAATGAACACACACAAACAGAGTCAGCACAGTATATAATTTGACGGGGTTCCAGTTTCCAACCACAGACCATCAGAGTGTGTCTCCCGACATTATCGGCGTTATGCTGACATTATCGCTGGCTCTGCTGCTTCGTAATCCAGCCACACACACAAGTGTGTGAGGTTTTTTGGGAGGGGGATTGGGTTTCCTACCACCTGCTTGTTCAAGAACAGATTCAGCCTGTAGGCGCTGTGAGTCTGAGAAAAAGCCAATAACATGTTACTCTTTTTCTTTTTTTAACACATGCCCTTTCATGCCTTTTTCTATTGTCTCAACTGATTAATCCAGTCACACTTTTTAATTGCAGGATTCTTTCTTTATCCTTAATCATTCTTCTTTCCCTGGATTGTAAACACATTTTTTCTGCACAGCTTAGAAAGTGAGGCAAGCTCAGTAAGTGGAGCTGAGGCTTCCTAATCGTCTCTGTGGATTTTGAAAAGGCCTCATGAAATATTGACAGGAGGAGTTGTATGTAGGAGTTAGCTTGAGCATTGCGATCAACCTTTTCCTGTTTTAATCATCCTTTTCTGGGTTTGTCAACAAGCCGCTTTGAAAAGTCTTCGCCAGCCCCAGAAAACACACAACAAAAACACGCTGGAATTAATGATGGAGATCAGATGAAGTGACTTAATTTGATGCAGACAGATTGCAGAGGACTGCAAAGAAGACGCTGAGTGCAGTTATATCGGGCCAAGTGTGTCTCTGTTTGCCCTCAGTGTGTAGGAAGACTTGGATGGATTTTGTGTTCCATCGAAACTTGTCAAATTTATTTCAGGATATTTATAGTTGAATTATCTCCTCACACTGACAGATAATGTTACTGGTTTCAATAATTTTATTTTTATGAGACTTGTTTGAACAAATATATCAGAACATAATATATCAGAGCATAAGTCTTGTTTTATTATTCTATTCATTTAGTGGATGACTTCTTGAAAGTCATATTGGCATTTCACAATTAAAATTTCTTAATAGAGCACGAAATATCACTTTGTGCACTGCAGCTAAGAGCAAAGATGTGGCAAAGCAGTCAGACATTAAGAGCCAATAAATAGCCATACTGTCACAGCCTGTCGTGTCCTCACCAGCCCGTAATCACCCACACCTGCTCCTAATTACACTCCTGCCCTCAATCAGCCCCAATCACACCCAGTATAAAACCACTCCACTCTCCACACTTAGTGTCTGACCTTGTTCGTGTTTAGGACTCAATGCACCAGACTATTCCAGTGGTTTGCCAGTCCGCCGTGGTCTCTCTAGTCCTCCGTGTCGTCGCCGGTCCTCCGAGGGTTCTCCGTTCCTCCTTTGTCTCTCCAGTCTCCTGTGGCTTCCCTCCGGTGACTTCCCCAGATCCACTCTACCTATCTCCACACTCTCCACTTCTGGCTGTCGTCTGAATAGACATTACCTTCCATCTCGGTGTCCCCTGCCTGTTATTCCGTGACAGAAGGTCGGACCTATACAACTAAGATGACAGCCAGGATTTCCGACGACCCTTTCCTCCACCTGAGTGGTCTGGCCAAGCGTTACCTCCTCAGCCTCCCTTCCCCTCCTCTAGCAGCCCGTCCGCAGTCAGCCAGAGTCCGCGACGGTTTCCAGCCGTCTCCAAGCTCCTGGTCATCTGCCCGACGTGACCGGACTCCAGCCGGCTCCCCAGACACACAGGGCTTTCTGGTCTATTTGTGGTCCATCTGAACAGGTCAACGCGCATCAGGCAACCTCCTTTCACGACCTTCCTCCTTACCTGGGTTGATCACAGGTTGAATGCTGCCCGCCTTTGGTGACCAATCAGGAATTTCTTTTACGGGTTGAAATAAATAGATTTTTACATTTAAGATCTAAATGTATCTTTTTATTTCTTATTCTGATGTAATTCATGTTGGAACATGTTGTTCAGGCAGTACAGTAGAATGTAGTAGAATCAGTCTCAAATAAGGCTGCAATTAACAAATGTTTTCATAATCTATTAATCTGCAGGTTATTTTCCCAATAATTGATTAATTGTTTAATCTTTAAAAAGTGATACCTTCAGTTGTTTAACTTTGTCCGACCAACAGTCCAAAGCCTCAAGATATTCAATGGACTGTTATAATATACAATTTTATATAGATAGATCTCTATCTTTATCGAGAAGAGATAATTCTATAGTTTTGCAGTGTGGAACTACCCTGCAGACGAGTCTGCCAACGGTCACAACCAGAGATCAAAGGTACCCTGTAGAGTTTTTGACCACTAATGACCACGCTAATGAGCAATTTTTTTTTTTTTTTTTTTTTTAAGAATGTGTTCCACTTTTACTACAGTATGTCACGAGAACACCCATGCACATGATGTGAAATACATTCTTGGCTGGTTTTAAGCTATTACACTGATAATTGCTGGCGGTAACATGCCAAGAAATGTCATAATTCCCTAACAAAGGTAGTGAAACATGGATGTAAACACAAATTGGCTCTTTCGATTTATGTGGAAGGTAATGCCTTTAACAGTTACCAAGCCTAAAGCATGCACATGATGCATTTTGGTGAAAAACAGTGAATGTCAACATAAGTTTTGTGTTTTACCTTTAATCTGTGATTGCTCTCATAAATATGGGTCCAGTGTTGTGGAACCAATGATGTACTGTATTAATAGAACTTTATACAGTGTTCTATTAATTCCAATGATTGAATTAACTGGCTGAATTATTGCAAATATAATGGCAGCATTTGTGATAATACAAGGAGATCATTTGGAATAGTTATTAGAAAAAATGTTGTTTCTGTTGTAATTATGTATAAAGGAAAAGATTTTTTTGGGCCCCTACTTTGGCAACTTCTCCAAAATCACGTCACAGCCCAGTACTGTTCTGAATGGCTTGGGTCAAACGTGTTCGGTAGACCCGCGTCATATCTGCATCTCCTGTATGAAATTCAATTTTATTTATATAGCGCCAATTCATAACAGAAGTTATCTCATTGCACTTTTCCTATAGAGCAGGTATAGACTGTATTCTATAATATTATTTACAGAGACCCAACAAATCCCACCATGAGCAAGCATTTGGCGACAGTAGCAAGAAAACTTCCTTTTAAGAGGCAGAAACCTTGGACAGAACCATACTCAATGGTGGGCAGCCATCCGCCGCTGCCGTGTTGAAGTACTGTATACAGTATAAGGCAGAGGTGTCCGAACTTTTTTCAAAAGGGGCCAGATTCGACGATGTGAAAATACATGAGGGCCGACTGTGCCACCTGCCATACTTTTGGACCAAAATAAAGTCACATACAGATGCACTGAATTTGAACAATTTTATTTATTTAGTGCAATAACAATTATCTTTTGTTCAAATGGCAGTTCCTTGAATAACACAAGGAACAAGCAGTTAGGAATCCTTTAAAGTTCCACAAAGCTGAGAAAAATATAGATTAATTTAAGTGTCTCACTTAGACACTACAATTTATGAATTTCAGATGACCAAGAGACAGGCAACTTACTGACTCTTTATGAATTTCAGATAACCAAGAGACAGGCAACTTACTGATACTAATGAGAGGGGTGAGATCTGGATTGCAGTACACAGGCCAAGTCTGGTTTGAGAGCAGTAGTTAAGATGCATAAAATGTCATATAGGTGTGGATCTGTTAGTCTGGACCTCAAGTGGTACTTGTTCAGGTTCATAATAGAGAATGTCTGCTCACACAAATATGTGGAGCCAAACAAGCTCAGCATTTTCTTAGCAAATGTTTGCATTTCTGGGAATCTGCCTTTATCCAGCTGCTGGTAAAAGTTCACAAGTGAAAGCTGCTGATGTCGGCCGTGTAACTCATCGTCGCACTGCAGCTCAAATCTGCCAGCCAGACAGGCTCCAACAGTTCTTGCATCGGTGTCCCTCTTCAGCCAAAAATTGCCCTATTTCCACCGTTAGAGAGAAAAGGCGCTGCAGCACCCTTGGCTGAGCCATCTCACGTTGTTGTGGTAGATAACATCTCCATATTCTGCCTCAGTTTTGAGCAGGAACCCCTGAAATTGGCAGTGGTAGAGGGCTTTGGAGCGAATGAAGTTAATAGTCTTTACTACTGGTTTCACAACATGATCAAATTTCAGACATTTGGCGCTGAGAACTTGTTGGTGAATTATGCAGTGGAGTTTAACGGCATTGCCCCTCTGTTCGCTGACTTTGTTACATATCAGTGTGGATAATCCATAATGACTCTGCTTTACTCTTTGGCAGTTTCATTTCATAAACAGCTGAACAGACAAAGTCAAATAAATCTACTGCTCTTGCCTTGCCTTTGAGACTATAGAGGTCAAGCAACTTCTGTTATTTTCATGTCATCAACTTCTCTTAAAAAAATTTGTAACTGGGCAGTGTCAGACGTATCTGTGCTTTCATCGCCAGAGAAAAAAAAAATCAAAATTCACTCCCCTGTCACCCACTTGTTTCTTAATGTCTGATAATATTTCCTCAATTCTCTGGGCCACGGAGTTACAATTCAGACAAACATTTGCAAAGTCTTGCTTTGTTGTATGCATTGGCATGGTTTGTATGATAGTGTCTCTCTACATTGAATTCCTTAGCAATGGTTACACTCTATTGGCAAATTAGGCTAACACAACTGTTTTCAATTTCAGTTCAGTGAAGAAATATTGTAATTTCCATCGCTCCTGGAAGCGGTGGCCCTCGTTTCAACCTTTCTATAGCCATGACAAAAACTATCTACCAGTATCTGTAGCCAGATAGAGCTACAGAATGGTGCTGCCACCCTTAGGTGAAGAGAGAAATTGCAACTTGAATTTGTATGATTGATTAATTCAGTTTGATAGTGCTGGTGGGCCATAAATAATACATTTTAAGAAGGAAGTCGCCATGATTGGCCCATGGGCTGGACTTTGGACATGAATGGTATAAGGTATGCAATGTCTCATTCTCTAAAGAGATTGGCTCTCTTATGGCAGTAATTCACATATATGATGTAAATGAAAAAGCAAGAATTAAATAAAAAAGACCAAAAAAACCCCAAATGTTAATAGTAAAATAAAGCTAAGGGTGGAGCCAGCACATAGAAAGTCTCCTTGTAACTTCTGTTGTCCTTTTCACCAAATCAAATCTTTAACCAGAGGTCCAAGCAGAGAAATCTGGCATCTACTTTGTGCCCTCCAGCCAGCATTTGCTCCCCCCCAAATGGAGCCCACATTAAAATGTAGATCTAAGCTCCTCTCTGTCTCTGCCATTCTATTCCTCTCCCTTTTGTCTCTTCCTCTGGATACATCTGTCTCTCCTTCTGTCATTCTGTCTCAACCTCCCTGTTTGTCTCTCTTTGACTGTCATCCCGTTCCGTTAGCATCAATCCTCCTCCGTTAGCTTTCTTCCAGCTCTCGCTCCTTCTCTCTGTCACTCTCTATTTTCCATTTCCTCCCTCCCTCCCCCCAGCCACAGTGTGCGGTGAGCCTGAATTACAGGGGGTTAGAGCAGGTGTGCAGCTGGCTGGCTATTGCTGCTGACTCGCATAAACGCTGAGAGGTGAGTAGTGAGCTGCTGGGGTTGAGGAATACAGCTGGCCTCTTATGCTGATGGACCTCCCCCTGGTCTAATGTTTGCCAAGGGCCTGACCAGGTGCTCAGCAGCATATGCACATACAAAGAAACACACAGAATCTGGACAGATACACATATCCGCAGCTACAATCGACCATGAAAACACATATGTGTATGTCAGATCTAATAAGGAATCCCAGCTGCGGTAATTGCAGTATACAGATAGTGAGCTGATGAATTCTGCTGTAGGTTCATGAAAATGAAGGTTGTAATTTTGACTGACTCTGAAGAAAAAAGCTAGGACAGCAGCTTCCCCACATAATTCTCCACCTTCTGAACTGGAGCATGAATTACTTAAACAAGTCAGGAGGTCAAACCACTTTCACATTAGCCTTTGGTGCGGTCACTCAGTGGCTGGGTGGGAAGTTTAAGGAACAAGCTCTGGTGGGGACAACTCAGCTGCACTTTTTCAAGAGCACTTTTTCTAGCTTAACATTCTGTCAATCTGTCTGTCTGTCCTGGTTTTCTCCCCCTTTTCTTTCAGTGACCACCCGCAGCTTTCCCCATGTTTCTCATTTACCTCCTTTTCCCTCTTGTCTTCTCCCTTTTTGTGCAAACACGGTACAACAACTCACTCCTTGCTCGCTAAGCCCGATGAAGGCGAAATCCAATAAACATAAGCCGCGGCTCCCCCTTGACTTTGCTGTCGTGTCTGAGATGTTATTTAAGCGCGACACGTGGTTGGTCGATTTTTCCATTCCACCTAGATGCCCTTACCCCTCTCCTTCTCCCCCTCTCCAATATGGATTTGAGATGTTCGTGCCTTTTTTCCTTTGCTCCTGATCCCCCAAGTTGGGAGAGAGAAGGGTAAATACGCAAAGGGTGCGTGAATAATGCAAGGCGAACATTAAATGTCAGGGCTAAAAATTCACAATTTCCCTCTATTGTCTCGCTGGCATTTGCGGCATGTTTTATGCATTTTATAATTAGCGGGGAAGTCTCTGAGGAAAGGAGTGGGGGAGAAGGAGGCCTGGCAGTTATCGCTTATTTCTGGGGGGGTGGCGTTTTAAGAAGTTACAGAACTTAATTTGAAAGGCAAATCTCACAGCTCCTTGGAGTGGAAAACCATTGCAGGAATTTTCTGAATCAATATCACTTCCAACATGTATGAGCTGCCTCACATATGCATACTGTATATTCATAAAAGGAGGAAAGAAAAACCTACGAATTGGTACCAAAAGCATCAAGATTTCCAATTTTGTGTTTTAGTTAATTTGCAAAGTATGTTTAAACTGTTGGGATTGAATGGTTGGGGTTTCTAATATGGGAGGATGGTTCGGAGAAAGAAGAGAGAGAATGAAAGGTAGGAGAAAAGTGGGAAAAGATAGCAGAAAGACTGAGGGCGTGACATACCTGAGAGAGAGAGAGAGAGAGAGAGAGAGAGAGAGAAAACATAGGGTAGAGTGGAGGGAGAGGTCTAGTAAGAAGGAGATTGTCACTGTTCCTTCATATGCTTTCCCTCATCTTCTGTGGCTTCAGTGTACCATCTGTTTTTTTCATCCCTTCCATTGTTCATCTCACATCCATTTTTTCTTTAAAAAGCCTCCTTAAGTACTTTTTTTGTTTTTTGTTTGTTGTTTTCATTTATTTTTTCAGTCAGTTTCATAGGTACAGTCAGCCCGTTCT
Source organism: Siniperca chuatsi (assembly GCF_020085105.1). Lineage (NCBI taxonomy): Eukaryota > Metazoa > Chordata > Actinopteri > Centrarchiformes > Sinipercidae > Siniperca > Siniperca chuatsi. Next base: position 25,071,548 of record NC_058054.1, read on the forward strand.
CATTCCCAATACCGATGTATTGTCACGCCCTTCTGCGTTGTACACAGACGCACAAGGTACTTTAGTGTGTATATGGGATGCACAGGGCTGCCAGAAAGCCTAAAGGAAGTCAGGTGACATAGTATAATGAGCGACATAAAGAGCGAGAAAGTCCACCTGTGGAGGTGGTGGGGTGGATGGATGGGTCAGACAACTCTAACCAAGTAGTTTCTGAATGCGTCTCCTACAGATGCTAAAGTGGCTTCTGATTGTGGCTGCGTTTCATTAGTCGTAGACAACATGCCCTTGTTGACTTCCCCTTGGCACTTGCCCTCGGGGGAATCCCCCCCCATAAGTGTTGTTCCATTTGTCTGAAAAACTAAAGCAAACTTTGAGAGATCGACCCTCAGAGGGCTGAGGGAGCAAGTCAAAAAGGTGTATATCACCCAAAATTAGGGCTATAATGGTTTGTGTATTCCTGCCGAATTGTCACCAACGGGGCAAAGTTGAGTATGTTTCAACTTTTCTGCTGCAGGTCGCTGTGTTTTTTTCCGGGACCCCTCTGCGGTACCCACCGCCGTAGCCTAAACGGACTGGTATTTCTGATTCTGATCCTGATTCTGTCTGAATGCAGCCTGTGGCGTGCGCAAATGACACGCTGAAGCTGGAAGACCTGCCTTGACCTTTAAATCAGTTGTTTGGGGACAATTCGCTTTGAACCATAACTCCTAAACTGGTGTATGAACCAAACCGTGACTTCTGTGGACCGTTACACCCCTACCCACAATACATTGCAATTATGCATTTGGTGCAAGAAAACACATCTATGGTTAGGTGGCAGTAATGTAGCCTATAAAATTAGCTTATAGTTTCTTGAGAAAATCTCATTGATAGATTGATATTTTACTGAAAAATGTCATAACTAATTGCAGTTAATATTTACTTGGATTGTTGTACTGTTCAGCCTGTGTGATTTCTTTATTCCCAACATTATCGGATGGAAAAATGTCTGTTGTGTAAGATATCATAAAGCGGTAGCAATAATAGTTATGAACATTATGATACAGATCACAAACAGAAATTTGTAAATCAGAAACTGATGCAGCTAATTACAAAGTGCCTACGTATTGCAATTATCCGCAGAAGATGCATGCGTCTCATTGAAATGAGTCTGCAGGTATTTCTAATGATTTGTAAAAAGTAGTATAGCGCTGAGCCTACAACTGGTGGTTGATCCATGATAGTTTGGGCTGAAAATGTGCAAGGGCAGGTGCATTCCATTTCCCCCGCTACTCCCCCACCCATTTTTCCTCTATGCTCCAAGTGGCCTCGACGTATGTGGCGACGTATGCTGTTATGTAATACCAAGGGCTAAGGGGAACTACTAATCAAACGCAGCCTGCGTCTCCTACAGACGCTAAAGGGTACCATGTGCGTCTGTATACAACGTCAAGGGGCGTGGTCAAAACATCAGTGTTTAACGCCATGGGAATGAGAACGGGTTGGTATAGTACATTTAGTCTTATTCCAGTTCTTACATAAATGTTCTTAAACACTCTTATACTGCCTGAAAGCAAATTACATCACTGTAAAAATGCATGTTCTGGTTTAATATGATGAGACTACAACAATATGTTTTGTGAGAAATCACATAGGCTATCACATGTCAAGATTTGTAAAACTGACATTACATGCTGATTGCTTGCTGGTTGGTTGGATTTCACTGCTCTCCAAAACAATGGCTCTCACTTTTTTTTAGCTTAAGTTTGTATGCAGCATTGTTTTGTAGACCATGATGCAGGAGGGAATTAAAAAAAAGTCCATTTCATGACTGAAGACCTACAGTAGCTACAGTATCTGACAGATGATTTGAATCATCATATTTAAAGGTGCGGCCCTGCTAAGTTCTACTCAATTTCATTAGATAGAGGTCACTCATCCCACCCAGGCACCACAATGACTACGTGTATAATTAGGAGAAAAAACAACAGACTTGGACGTTTGTTCAGATGCTTAAGTTGATTTATGTTAAAAATAATAATAATGACTAGCCTTGATAATAAGACTGAATCTTGTTGGGAAGGGGGCTTATGTTGTTTTGTTTTGTAGTGAGAGCCAACGTCGATACAGAAGCTGCTAGGAGCAGTAAATGTTTTCCATGCTGATTTAAAAGTTATTTCTGTAAGTTTATTTACAACAACTTGTAGAGCTGCAACGATCTCACCCACGCTTGTCGCCATTTTCTAAGGATTTCTAAGCAAGCTAAGATGATGTCACAATTCTTTAAGCCGCCTACAAAGCTGTGATTGGTTGACAGAGTTGCCAGATTGGAGAGAAAAAAATTGCGACGGAAAATGGCGACAAGCGTGGGTGAGATCGTTGCAGCTCTACGAATATATAATAATTGGTCCAAATCAAAACCATGTTACAATATGATATCATTAGTCATTTATCTGCTCAATTAAATAAAAAGTAGCCCAAATAGCCAGAAAACCAACCAATCTGGCAACACTGTTGGTCGACTGTTCCTCCAACCTGCTGAAACAGTGATTTGAATTGCTGAACAAATCAGCTGGCTAAATAATAATATTGTCTGTCAGAAGCAAAAGCGGACGTAGCGTGATGTTAATGTTGGGAGGAGAACTCAGGGTGGCTGATCAGACGTACAAGGTGTGTCAACGTTCTTCTTATCATTCTTTTTATCATGATATTTTTCTACTTTTAACCTAAAGTAGTGTTACTTGCCTAAAGTTGTAACAGATCAGAAAATGTTCCTATTAATTGTTTCTGTAAAGGTTATATTTGGAACGAAAATGTTCCTATTTCCTATATATATATATTCCTTTAATTTGATTGATGTATGAGGATAATTAACTATTCCTGCATTAACATAGCAGAAAATTGTGCAGAGCAGCCGCTTCTCCAATTTATTTGTCTTTTATTTTTTTTTAAAGTTGTGGAGGAAAGGATAGTCCAAATCTAGTAGGCCTTTATCTGTTGTACTTTTACCTATGAACACTCTTTTTTCGATTTTGGCCCCTCCCAGGACATAACAAAAAGAGAAATTAGATATCCACATTTTTAATTTGCACCAGCTTTACCTTTGGGCCTTACAGTACACTAAACTGCATCAGCATACTATCCCATTCACCAAGTTCTCATCCTGACTTTAGTTGCATAAATACAATCATTTGACAGATGAATTTGCTAATTGCCTTTTCAAACTGTAGTAATCTCTTGGCGCAGTGAGCGGAAATTAAAAATGCAGCACCCTGAGTATTGTTTTTTCATGTCTGAGCCTGCATTTATCCACCTGAAATTAATTCTCTAATTTGTTTGTAAGATAAACAGGGAATACTTAGGATCCCAATCCACTTAAAGCATCTTCTCCGCTACTTTACATATCCATTCTGAAATGCTGATTTGTCCCTAAAGACTCCACCCAGCAATCCTGCTACTCATTAACAGTGAAATGAAGAGCAACCCTCTACTTTTCTGAAGGGCACTGTGAAGTCTTTTCAAAGTGTCACCTAAAAAGTTTTTGTCTGCACTGACAACATATACGCAGTTGGTGTTAGCTGATGATAATTCACACTTGAGCTGCAATGTGATTTGTGCTGATGTGTTTGGTGCGTGCTGCTAACACCCCTGATCTGTATGGAGGTAGGTGATGACATCTTTGTCCCAACACACAAAGCATTAAGAAACTGAAGACAGTCAGACTGTGGTGCTACTTTACACATTCAAAACTCAATGTGTTACAAGTGCTCCAAGTACATTTCAATCATTCCAAAACTTTTAATAAAGTCATGTAAATTTTGACCTCTAAAATCCCTTTTGCATCACTACAAATGAAGCTATTGCAGTGCACCTGCACTCATGAGTCAAAAGCAGGGTGAATGTCATCTCATACCAGTACTAACCATGAGCTCATAGCTCTGGCCTGTAGCGACATATATAAATTCACAGGAAGCTCCAGCAATTTCAACATATACGGCATACACATGAAAGGCAGAACAGGCTGTTGTAGCATTTGTCTGATCTCTGTTCAGTGCGACAATTAAATGGGTGGGTTTGTATGGGTGAGGGTACAGCGTGAATGAGAGCCAGTGAAGAATATAAAACGTTTGTCTCCTTCACAGTTCATAAATACGATTAATTCATGTGTTGATGCATATATATGCTATATTATGTAGCTACATAGCTAAACTGTAATTGTTTTAACTCAACTGCCTATGTGCCCAAGTTATTCTTATTCTGGGGTTATGGGGTCTTATTCTCTACTGAACAGCTTCGGATGTAATACCACCACCTGCTGGACTGAAGTAGTGCTGACCCTGATTTGCATGTAGCCTGGGAAAACATGCATCAGATTTATGATCTGGCTAACAGAGACACATACATATATGTGGCTGACTGTACAAAAAAGTGAAGAAATCCATTTTGCATTTTATCTAGATATGAGACACTTGAAATGACAACTGTAAATGGGGCCTAAGACTACATTTTAACAAGAAGCAGTGCCCTCATCAGTAAAATGTAATTTAATGGCAACAAAAACTTTTTGGAGAAAGAAAGCATTGCCCCTCTGGTTTGTGCATTTTATTAAAGGTGGGCTATATGATTCTAATCCAATACACATCTATGCACACGGTCTGCTAGCTGTCTGTTCTGTGTGCGCGCTGAAAAAAAATCCAGTGTTTGTACACAGCCCTGGCTCTGTAAATGCTTAACAAACAAAGTAGCTCGGACTGAGCCACACCACAGTATTCCAGCCATTCTGGACATTATTTGTGTGTCAGGTAATGTTAAATGACTTTCCAACGGACATTCAGCTTACTTTCTACTTTGCCAATATATGCTGTTATTATGATGTTAGTTACTGTATAGTAGCAGGAGAGTTGTGAGTATCTCCGTCTGGAGCTGGTTTGCTGGCTCTGGGAAACTGTCTTGTCCTCTCTTGCTGTTAGCTTCGCAGCAGCAACTGTAGGGACAGTTTGCTAACCCACAACCTAGCTAAGCTAACCAACAACCTAGCTAATGTTCTAAATTCCTTTATACAAAAAAAATGTTTCAACCTCTCATCATGAAATTAAAGCCAAATGTTTCTGTGTCTCCTTCTTCAGGCCAGTGGGAGGTGACTGTCAGAAGAAATGCCGGTCCTAGGTGCCCTAGTACATCACCACCGGGACCATGGCAATTCCTTGGCCAATGAGAAGAGAGAGGTGCTCCCATGGCTCCTCCTGTCTTGCTAGATGGTCAGCGTCCTTCTTTATGATCCTATGGTTGCCGTGGATGTTGCTATGGCTGCCGTGGCCCACCCTAGCTGAACAAGTGGGCGGTGGGGGACACGGTGGGAAGCCGCTCCATGGTTCCCTATCGTCATCCTCCTCCTCCTCCTCCTCCTCCTCGTCCCCGTCCAGCTCTTCGGCGTGGGGCTTCAGCACGAGGCAGAGTGGGGGACAGCTGGACTGGCTTCTGTCAGAGAAGGGACCTTTCCACAGATGTCCGGAGTACACAGAGTTCAGAGAGAGGTTCCAGCAGGGATTTTCTACCAGATACAAGATTTACAGGTGAGAGGGGTCTGCACCTGTGTGTGTGTGTGTGTGTGTGTGTGTGTGTGTGTGTGTGTCAGAGAGAAAAAGACAGAAAGAGAGTGTATGTAGCAGGATTTAGAGGATCAACAGGTGCAAGGAAAAAGTTGTGCTCTCACTTATATCTAGGGTTATCTGCCCAACCTCTTAAGTAGTGTTTCCCAACCTTTTTGGCTTATGACCTCAGGAGTACTCCTGTGATTTATTATTGCACTTTTCAAATGAAATGGAATAAAAGGGATATCAGTGATAATAAAAAATGATATAAATGCACAGAAACAAACATTAGAGTTCAATATGATTATATGTATCTTTTCAGCTTTGCCATTGTAAACAGATAGAGATATTTTTTTGTTTTTCATTTTTTCAATAACTCAGCACTAACATTTAATTGAGCCCTGTCCATGTATGGGAACATGTAATGAAAAAATGTATCATCTTTACTCAAAACATGCATTATTGTCAAACACAGCTCTTCTGTATTAAAATTCGCTGGTTGGGTAAAAATCTAATTCAAGCAGCAGTATTATGTTTGCCTTATTTGTTTAAGGCTGGATCAAGGAATTGTGGGACAGCAACAATTCTGGCTGGAGCTGTCTCCATGGGAGAAGTTCCCACCTACAGTAGGTGTGCATACCTGGAGGATTGTGGAGGACTGAGTTAAATGGCTCTCCTTTGTTTGTAGAACAAAAGAGCATACAGTCTCCTAATAAATTCAGTTAAAGTCATAAATGAACAAAATCATCTGTGGAGTCCCAGTGGTCCCAACATAGCTAATTTCACTAAATAACATTTATTCAGATTTGGACTCTTTAAAGAGTGACTAAACAGGGATCAAAAGGAATGGTAAATGTATTTTGTCTGGAAGATTAAAGTCAGAGCTTTAAATACTTTCAGTGTAATCTGTGAATAGATAAGAGGAGCTGTTGTTATTTTGAGCGACAGGCAAAGAATAGAGTGATGAAACTGGTGTAGGTTGTAATTCTGTCAGACTTTTTGCTGATTCTTTCTGTTCTGAGTTATGAGCCAGCAGGATCAGGGAAAATGTAGTGCGGGGCTGATAGTTGAAAGAGCATTTTATGAGCAAGCATTACAACTCGTAATATAAAAAATATAGTAGATATGTATTATAGTAGAAACATGACTGTTCATGCATTCAGTTTTCACTTATCTCAGGCGAATATAAGATGTTATAGGATCATGTCTGTCTGACAGCTCATAACTCCAAACTCATAAAATAGACAAAATCTTTTTATTTTTCAAATTTCACTAAAATGTCAACTTCTTAAGAACTGCAGCATTCAAAGGGTGGAATCACAGTTGCAATGCTGCAATATCTTTAAAATCCTATCAGGAAAGATCAATAGATCAGTCTCAACTGTGGAACTCTCATGCTCTAGCAGCCCTTATTATAGACCTTATATTAGTGCAAATAGATGCATATTATAGTATTTTTATAGGCAAGATTTAATTTGATATTTATGATAATATAATAATAAGGAAAATTGATAATATTACTAATTATCACGTGTCATTGATTAATAAACAACACATATACTCATTAGTACTGGGACAGTAGTAGCAGTTCTATTAGTTTTATTAGTGCTCATGAGAAGTGTTTTTACACTGTATCTAAGACTACATCCACACTAAGCTGGCTAATTTTTAACAATCCATGTACATGTGGGAATGACATTAATCCACACCAGCACTTTCAGGTCATTTCCTTTAAAAGAAACACGCACAGGGCTGGACTGGCCATCTGGCAGACCGGGCACTTTCCCGTTGGGCCGACGTGTCATTTGGGCCGACACAGCTGTCTGTTTTGTTTTATTTTTTATCTGACTGGGCCGTAAAACAGGTAGATCAGCCCATTGTTTTTTTTCTTGACACTGGGCTGGCCCAATAACACCTTTAAACCAAAAACAAGAGTGAGAGAGATGCGTTGTTGGCCCACTTTGATTATTCACCAGTGTGGCTGACTGGCCCGGGCGATTGGGCTGCCGGCCCACTGCGGTTGGGTGTTACATCTGTCAGCCTCTCTCCCAGCCAATTACTTTTGGTCCAGTTCATTCTGACTAACTTTTCCTGGGCCACGCCCCTTTCCCATCTCTGTGGTGACATTTCATGCATAAATAGAGTGGAGCAAGATGGACAAATAAAAAGAGAAAAAAAAACCCATAAAGGTGGTGCTGACAATCTGAGAGAGAAGAGCTTGAGGCTGATGCAGCCAAATGTTTTAAAATAAAAAATTATTCATTTGGTGCCGTTACCAGTCAATCATCTCAGCCTGGTGAGCCTGAAGGCACTGGCAGCAGAGAGGAAAGAAAGCAGCCCAGTGAACCCAGTGATATCAGTTCAACTGTTAGTCAAGGTTTAGCAGCTGGAGTGGTAAGACAGAAGACATTAGGGATAAGATGAGGTTTGGGTTTGACTAGCTGGCTATTTAGCTATATCCGGTGCCTTTTGTTGAAACATGTCCACTTTTCATAAAGTCAATGCGCTCGTCATTGTCACTTTTCGCGAACCGACAAATCACAGCCTGGATGGGGCAATACAATAGTTAGACTATTTTAAATTTTCAAAATGCTGGACTCTGTTACGCATGAATGGTTATGATTATTAACAAGTTAGTACATAACATTAACAAATTAGAGACTAACCACCAATGTAGATAATTTTTCTTGCACAAGGATTTAATGAAGGAACAAAATCTACAAAAATTAAACTGCTGTATTGTCCAATTGGAATTAATATTATACTAGTGGTATATAGTATATTATTATATGAAATTATATGAATATACTAACATTATATAATTAATGTATTCATACTATACTAACATTATAGTATTATATTAACATTTTACTAAATATTATATAGTTATACATATAAATATTGTTATAAATGTTGTTCAGTAATCTTATTTAAGTGCGGCTTGGGTTGTGTGGGTGGTGGGGTTTGGTGGGGTTCGGTGGGCCGGTCTGAGTCAAAATGTCCAGGGCCATTTTTCATTCCCAGTCCAACCCTGTCCACACACACACACTGACATGCTGAACAAAGGAAAGCAGCTAAATCTCTTTTTCTTTGACCTATTTTGGTCGACAAACAACAAAATCATGCGTCACAGTCATCATCTGGTTAGCTTTGAGATGGATAGTCTAGTGACTCTGGTGAGTCTCTGATGGTTAAACATCCATTCGGTCCTGTGATTTAATGCAGCTGAACTGACAGTTCAGTATTTCTTGTTTATATACAGCTTAAATATCTCCTCCACACATCTTTCAAGATATATAAACATACTCTGCTTGGAATAATAATTAATTAACAAAAAAAATGTAATCACCTATTTAAAAATTCTTAAAATTACATCTACTCTGTCTCCCCTATTATAAAATCCAGAATCTATGAATATGCAAATATTGTTCCATTCGAAAGTTTAACTGTTGGTGCATGCTGTCTCCTACTTCACTGAAAAGTAAATTTGCAGTGTACATTGGGGGCTTCAAGTTTTAACACTAAACTTGCCCAAGTTGCATACTGGACCACAAATGGCTTTCAAACTAGTTTTGATGCCACAACATCATCCTGGTAGTTCCTCATTTTAAGCTCAGATTTAAGATGAGCACAGAGAAACTTTTCCCCTTCAGCAGGTGAATGTAAAAACAGTTGAACTCTGCACATACAGGATTCTGAACAGTGACGCTCAAACATCGAAGTGAAGTAACAATAAGAAAAAAACATTTTTGACTTTAATGACAACAACTGTATTGTGTGATCGGCTGTACTAACATTAAGAAATGAGTGATCACAGAGAGGGTTAGAGGCGATAGAAAGTTGTCTTCTTAACTACACTGACACACAGCCCTTGACCACGCTACAAAAACCACTCGGCAGAGCACTTTTGAAAAGCTCCATTTCCAGGTTAGCATGAACAGAAGGCCAAGACAGAAAGTAGAAGATGCATTTTCAAATTTAGTCTGGATGTACTGTGAGAGATCTTTACTTTTAAAAAACCTACAAAGAAAGCAAACCCAGCCTTCATTTTTTGTTTATATTTTTAACTTCACATAATCATAAAGAGGAAGAGAATTCAAAATAGTCTGTATATTATTAATTCAGCAGGCTTCTTTCTAATAATTTTCAATCACTAAAATATTTTATGATCAATACTTACAATAGAGACATGTACAGCAGAGGAAATAAAACTTGCTCATATAAAATGTTAATGCAATATATTTAAGCTCTTATCAGGAAGGATTAATAGATCAGTTTCAACTGTGGAACGCTCATCCTCCAGCAGCCCTTATTATAGCCCTTATAGTAGTGCAAATATTTTAATATTTTTATATGTAAGATTTAATTTGATATTTATGATAATATAATAATAAGGAAAATTGATAATATTACAATTTATCACAAGTCAGTGATTAATAAACAACACATATACTCATTAGTACTGGGACATTAGTAGTAGTTCCATTACTTTTATTATTAGAGCTCACGAGAAGTGTTACTTTTTTTTGCACTGTATCTAAGACAGCGACATGAGAGACATGTACAGCAGAGGGAACAAAACTAGCTCACATTAAATTTTAATCATTTTATGTCCTGTAATTATTGGGTTGAACCCTAGAGTTTCCCATTTGTGCCAAACTTTTTCCTTGCTGCAGAGGACAGTGTGTGCCAAGATAGGAGGTTTCTCTGTGTGTCCAGAGGCTCTTAGCTGTATGGTCTATAAATAAGGCAGTGGAGTCCTGCGCCAGGTCCAGAGTTCATGTCGGCCCCTGTCACCATTATCATTACTCCAAATTTAATACCAAATGTGATAAATATACACACGGCATCCGCTGAGACTGCAATTTCAATTTCCATTTCCTCAACTTGGAATATATATATTCAGATTTTTTTGGTTCTCGTTTCCTTCCCTTCCCTCCATGAGCTCTTTAAAAATAGGTTCTCTTAGCTCATAGCCTTGAAAGTTGTCACGGCTGTTTGTACCGTCAGAAATGTAGATTTGCCTGAAAATTACATGTTCTAATTATCTGTGGCATTTTTTTGTTCTTTGACCGTTACAGGAGTTGACTGTGACTATGTTTCAAAAGACGTACAATTGCGTAGGGAAGACTTTGAAGTGAATCACACAGGCTCTCACTTCACTGTCTATGTCTTGCTTGCTGGCTGCCTTTTGTTAACTTTTATTTTATTATAGGAAAAGTCAGCTGAGCATGTGAAGATATGTGATGGCCTGGTTTGCAGTACAGTCACTTATTCTCTCTGCTGGTGCCTGTCTCAGTTCTCTGCTGCTCCTCTGGTCACTTGGACAGCAGGAGGTTAGAAATGTCTCATTCAAAGACACTTTTAAGTCTTTTAGCCGACCAATTTCTTCTATATCTATTTACTCTTAAACTTGGTGTTTTTCTTTCACAAATACAAACTCTGCTGTCTTCCCTTCCTTTCTGTCTCCCTCTGCCTCAAGTTGAATCAAATGGAAATGACAGCATCACTTACAGATGAAGAGGAAGTATAGTGTGAAATGACAGGTGAAGGTTTGGTGACATAAGTGGGACAGATTGTCATACAAATCTGCTTTTAGCTGCGGGACACTTTCAGTGATCATTGAGAAGGTAACATGGCAAACTCCTCCTGATGTGTTTTTGGCAAATATTCCTTTTATTTATTCTTTGGCCCAATACAGCCTGTTTTCTCTCTCCAAAGGCGAGTGTGAGGGTTCAGATGGTCACCTTATGTTCCCTTTGCTGGTCTTCTGTTTTTATGCTCATTTAATGCATGTTAGCTGACAGCAACGTCCACATTATCAATACAGTATGTGAATGTTTGCAGGCAGACAGCAGACCAGTTATGGTGGAGATAATGTACATCAGGCCTATTCAATTGGTGGCCCGCAGGCCACATCTGGCCCAGAAGCAACCTCCGTGTGGCCCAGCATACATAAACCTGATATATGACAAAATAAGTAAACTACATATATAGTGTATGGAAGTAGCTAACAAATGAGCCATCTCGCTTTCTTCTCATATCTGTTGAGAGTTCCACATGTGCAGTACCGATCGGGCAGGATGTTTACGGATGTAGCGACACCGCCAATCATATTTTTCCCAAATCAATGTTTTTTCATGTGAGTTCCGACCATGCTTAGTAGCTTTTCAAAACATCTGGCTAATGACAGTCACAAGTAGGGAAGTGCTCTACTGAAAATATGTCTCTGTCAACCCTGAAATATAAATCTGACAGTTTAACCCTGCCTGGAATGGCAAGTATTTGTTTATTTTACTGCCATCTCCAAACTTCTGCTATTTTTTACTACATTCATTTGCATTTGTCATTACCAAAAACTTTGAAAAAAGGGTTTTAAATAGGCTGCTGAAAATGTCTGGCCCATCTACATTTCCTGGTTTTAAAATCTGGCCCAAATGAATTTGTAATTGAATAGCCCTGATGTACATGATAGAACAATGGATAGATGAATGAAGAGACTGACAGTCCACATCAAACACAAAATGTTGCAATTAGACCATAATTTTAATTATACGTGCGGGTAACTATTTCTTTTGCATCTCATTGAAAATTAAGCCTGCAGTAAGAGCGGAATATAAAGTCACACAGTGAACACTGAGGAGAAAGCAGTGACTCCATGACATGTAAAAAGCACTTCTCTTGTGTTTCTAATTGTACTCCCGTGACCTTACTGATGCTAATATCTGATTATCATTAAGGAAAATAAATGCCGGCAGGCTTTTCTCTGCATTAACTTTCCACAGCGCAAGAGCAAAATTGGCTGCTCTCATTAGCTTTTAATAAGGGGTAATGGAGATGGGAATACATGTTAGCCACATTTTCCTGGGCTAACCCTAATCCGTTAAATCCTTTAATCTCATCATCGCACAAGTTACATCAGCTGCTACAGTCTTAAACAAGCTGGAAAACTATCAATGGATGAGTCGTGAATGTCTGCTCTTCCCTGTGAGCTTGCTGTCTTCTCTCTTATGGCTGTAGTCTGTGGAGAAATCCATCTCTAACTCCACATGAGGGGCATTGTTTGGAGGCAGTCCGTTTGTGGAAATTACATTTTTTGCTCTCGCAAGTAAAAGTACTGTTACTTTAAAAAAATCTTCAAGTAAAAATAAAAGTACTTGTTGTGTACTTGGATAAAATTAAAAAGTAGGTCAGTTAAAATTTACTGTGAGTAAATGTTACTGTGTTACTTTTTATACATAGTATTATATGATGATATATGATACTACTGTTAAATTAAAGAACACCGTTAGGCTACAAAATAAATTGCATTAAATGTCAATGTATACACCAGTGGAACAAGGTCGCACCAAAGAGGCCCTTTGTCCAAACATCAATAAATTCAATTTCTATAGACGCCACTTTGCAGCCTGTGTGTACAACTGATTATCAATTAGACAACCACCTTCCTCAGTGTAGCCTAACTAGAATTAACCAGAAAAGTTGACATAACTCAGACAATTAAACAAAAATGGCCGACAACAAATAAAAAGTCTATGGACACCACGGAGGGTGCAACAAGCATTATTAAGCCACATAAATTAAATAACCTGCCACTTCTTATAGAATCAACAGTAGAATAAAATATCACAAAAGCAGACAACACAGAGACGTATGAACATTATGAACTCCACAGAGACTCCAGCTCACAAACACACATATTAAAGCAAAGTAGACTGCAGTTTTTACACACCACATAGTGCCCACACACACACACACACATAATGCTACATTGCTAGGCAACGGTGGTTGTTGACGTTGTCATCTGAAAAGAATATTACACCCATCAATTAATTTGTTGTTGTATTCATGTGTCTGAATGACATTCTGAGTCCTTGATAATCTGCTCTAGGTTCAATTTCTCCGCTCATTCATTCTCAAAGCATAATATAACTTAGGTTAGGGGTTTAGAGTTGATAATTGGGATAGTTGGGATTTGTGTGGTCTCTATAAATAATATTATAAAGAGTACGGTCTAGACCTGCTCTATAGGAAAAGTGCAATGAGATAACTTCTGTTATGAATTGGCGCTATATAAATAAAATAAAATTGAATTGAATATAACAAGTCAACTCACCCTCTCTGTCCCACTGCACTCCTCAAATAGTTTTCAAACATTTTGAGCTGAAAGAGGCTCTGCAGTCACAATGTGACAGGGTTTATTGTCACCAACAGCAGAAAGGACTCAAGTCAATTTTATTTATATAGCTCAATATCACAAATTTGCCTCAAGGGGCTTTAGAGTCTGTAGTTGATTTTTCATGAAACTGTTGCTGTGAACAGACCAGTTCGTCATGTGTTATTGGTTAAAAAGCATGTGTTCTGTGTTTTACTGAACATCCAACATGCAGCTACTGGTTAAAAAGTTAATACCGAAAATACAGAGAAGTATGGTGTTTGATCATGGTTAGCACTGTCGCCTCAGCAAGAGGGTTCTGGGTTCGAACCTGGTCCTGGGCTTGGGCCCTTCTGTGTGGAGTTTGCATGTTCTCTCTGTGTCCTCCAGGTTCCTCTGGTTGGTGATGAAAGCTGCCACCATATATGTCACCTGCCACTAGATCAGCCAATAGCAAAATTCAATTGCAATAGGTGGGTTTCAACCAGTAGAGAGCATGCATATTTATAACACAATATGTAGAATTCAAATACTTTGCACTAAAATGTCAAGATTTGACCCTGAATCCATCAACAACACTACTAAATAATAAATAATAATAATAATAATAAAACTTTTGTATAGAGCACTTATCAAAACAAAGTACAAAGTGCTTCACAACAAGAGAAATAAAATACCACAGTGAATGATGAAATATAAAGAAATAAAATACATAAAATACACAAAAGCAATAATATCAACAGCCAGTTCAGGTAAAATCAGGATATGCTTTCTGATAAAAATGTGTTTTGAGAAGAGACTTAAAGAAACTCACTCAGACAACCTAATTTCTTCAGGCAAGTTGTTCCAGAGCCTCGGGGTCCTGAGGAGCAAAAGCTCTGTCCCCCTTAGTTTTCATCCTGGACTATGGAACAGACATAAGACCCCTGTCCGAAAATCTCAAACTACGTGAAAGTTCATAAGGGATTACAAGGTCTAAAAAATAGTCTGGAGCCAGGCCATGAAGAGCCTTAAAAGTAATCAATACGATCTTAAAATCAATCCTAAAACAAACAGGGAGCCAATGTAAAGAGGCTAAAACAGGTGTGATGTGGTGGTACTTCTTGGTCCTGGTTAACAACCTAGCAGCTGAGTTTTGTACAGTCTGCAGTCGTGTCAAAGTTTTTTGATTAAGACAAGTGAACAGGCTGTTACAATAATCGAGGCGTGAGGAAATAAAAGCATGTACAACAGTTTCTGCATCACTAAAATTTAAAATAGATCAGATTTTTGCAATGTTTCTGTGGTGATAAACATGATTGGACAAGCTTAGTAATATGTTGCTCAAAACATAAATTGCTATCAAACAGGACACCAAGATTGATGTGACAGGCTTGATATGTAGTGACATGTTATCACTAAACAAATACTGCCATCTACTGGTAAGTCCAATAACATGGATTTCAGTTTTATTTGAGTTGAGCTGAAGAAAATGTATAGACATCCAATTTTTTATGTCAGACAGGCAGTCCTGCAGAGAACTCAGCGTACTAAGGTCAGTGGGCTTGACAGGAAGGTACAGGTGTGTGTCATCCACATAACAATGAAAAGAAATACCATGTCTGCAGATGACGTCATCCAGGGGAAGAATCAGAATCAGAATCAGAAAAACATTATTGATCCCAGAGGGGAAACTCTTTTGTTACAGTTTCCCCTCGGGGATCAATAAAGTATTTCTGATGCTACGAAGCATGTATAAGGAGAACAGTATTGGTCCCAGAAGTGAACTTTCAGACACACCGTTCTTGATATGGGAAAAGGATGACATGAAGTTATTAATGCTGACACAGAATTTCCTATTGGACAGATAAGATGAGAACCAGTCTAGTGCAATGCCATGATCAATTGTGTCAAAGGCAGCACTTAAGTCCAGCAGCACAAGAATTGAACACATGCCTGCGTCTGCATTCATTAAAAGGTCATTAGTGACCACAGCAGCAAGAACAGGATTCTGTTAAGAACATAAAATCTAAATCAGTAGAAGAGATAAAATCATTTAAAATAAACATTTTGTTAGAGAGGGATCTTACATTGAGAAGAGCCATCTTAAAAAGTCTGTGCTGGTTTAGATTTGAGGTGGAGGTAGGGTTCTGCCTAGGGTTCTGGCCTGGATCTTTATTAAGTTATTATTATTGCTGTATCAGCTGTGTCTGTTTCGTATTAAGGACCTATGCAAAATCACCACAGGAATTTTAAAGGTAGCACTAGAGGGATCTGGGCTCCAAATAGCAGCACTATGATCAGTCCACAAGGGGGAATTAGTGACAGCAGAGGGTGCGTGGCTGTTTATGGAGGGCAGAGAAGAGAAAGAAGAAGAGCGAGGGGAGACAGGTGTAAATAGTCAACTACGTGAGGAGGAGGACAGCATAGCGTGCTGCAGGTTAGCCGCCAGCATGCGACTACCAAACTTGTTTGGGTGAAGACCATCTCATGCAAACAAGGAAGAACGATCCCAGAAAGTTAAAATTGTGAATAAAACCAACATCATGTGTGCTGCAGACAGACTGAAGCCAGGTATGAAGGCTGAGGATCCTGCTAAAATGGCCAATTCCACAACCCAGTGTAGGAATTGGACTCAAAATGAAAGCATGTGCTCCGGTGCTGTTGAGCAGGTCAAAGAGGTGGATGACGTCTGCTTTCGTCAGCTCCGATTGCTGACGGGCGGTGTCATTGGTGCCGACATGGACTATGATTTTCGTGATAGTCATTGGGAGTGCAACCAGAAGTCCGGGGAGCTTTTCAAGGATGTCGGGGGCCATAGTTACGGGAAAGCAGTGTGTGACCACATTAATGAAGCGGATATTCCTTACTATGGAATCTCCCGTAGTTTGGGGGATGAGAGGAGGCAGAGTCAATGATCGTGGAGACCGCTGAGTTCCATCAGCTGTCCTTTGGATAGTTGTGGCCAGGGACTGCTGCGGCGAGGGGGCCTTCTTAGCAGAGGTGTTCTCTGCTGTCTCAGGATGAATGAGACCTTCAGACCTTCTCCTGATAACGGCCTCTTTCAGTAACTTGCGGCGAGAGGAGGAGGAAGACTTGACCACTGGAAAAAGGGAGCTTCCCTCCAGTGTGGGAAAGTCTTGCGTTTCCAGGATGTCAAACCTGTTGGCCAGCAGCATGTCCTGATGTGAAGGTGGAGGAGGCAGGCGCTTTGCACAATGTCTGTCCTTACAGGCTACAGTCCAGTGCTGTGGTTGAGGTGGAGTCGAACTCACCGGAGCCTTCTCACCACCCCCGCCGACGAGTGACCATGCATCCACTGGGGCTCGGCAAGGAGTTCAGGCTTAGCTTAAATGGCTTCATGCTCTGGTGCGCCAGTGATGATGGAGCCAAGCCATGGAAGAGTGGGATCATTGTCCAGTTCCGGAGTGGAGCAGTCAGGGGAGTGAGATGGGATAGTCGCATTCTGGTTGCCGCAGCCAGAGGAACTGAGGACTGCAAGGTGTTTTGCCTGGTGCCTTCTGGCGGGTACACAAAAACTGCGACACATGTGCAGTCCACCTCTGTTACGTCAATGTAATGGTGACGATGAACCTATCTCACTGGATGAAGCTTGAAAAATGTAGAGCTATACACACCCTGAATGAGGACCAGAAGATGTGTTTGAATAAGTGGACCCAATTACATTGGTTTTCAGCTGAAAAAAGTGGTTTGGGGGTTTAGTTACTCTTTAACAAATGAAGGGACTCTGTCCACAGAAATGCTAGAGGGCTTTTATTTAATCTGAAACGGATACAGGAGGTGTTGAGTTAAAAACAATTATATAGATTTTTTATGTCTGTGACATATTCTACAGGTATAGACATTGAAACTGTAGTGAAAGGTGTAATGTTGCTGGGATGATGTCCATATGACTATCAACAGATCACTTTCACTGTCTAATTTTGCTGAGAAACGACTCCGACTAGATCAGGGGTGTCCAAACATTTTTCTAAGGGGGCCAGACCCAATAATGTGAAAATACCTGAGGGCCTCCTGTCATACTTTTGGACCAAAGTCACATATAAATGCAATGAATTTGAACACTTTTATTTACTGAATGCAATAACAATTGTCTTTTGTCTTTTGTTCAAATTACAGTGTGGCCAAACATAAGCCATTCAAGTGTGGTCACTACAAAATAATTCCGCCTTTCTTTCCAGAGTCAGATAACACAAGGAACAAGCAGTTAGGAATCCTTTAAAGTTCCAAAATGCTGAGAAAATTTTTTGGTTAATTTACCTCACTTAGAAACTACAATTTATGAATTTCGGATAACCAAGAGACAGGCAACTTACTGACACTAATAGGAGGGGTGATACTGAGCTCTAGATTGCAGTACACAGGCCAAGTCTGGTTTTAGAGCAGTGGTTAAGATACGTAAAATGTCACATAGATGGGGATCTGTTAGTCTGGACCTCAAGCGGTTCTTGTTCAAGTTCATAACACAGAATGTCTGCTCACACAAATATGTGGAGCCGAACAAGCTCAGCATTTTCTTAGCAAATATTCGCATTTCTGGGAATCTGCCTTTATCCAGCTGCCAGTAAAAGTTCACAAGTGAAAGCTGCTGATGTCGGTCACGCAACTCATTGTCGCACTGCAGCTCAGTGAGCTCCAACTGCAGCTGATGTGGGGCATCATCAGGGTCCATGGAGAAGGGAGAGGAGAAAAGCAACATGTCCTTTTTCGATAGCATAAAAATCCCAAAAGTGCCCATTTAACTCTGCAGAGAGAGATGCGATGGCTGCTGCATACCTCCTTGTTTGCACACCAATACTGTCTTGTGGATAACTGTCCATGACCCCAGGCAACGCAGGCAAATGTAAGGTACTGGGCTCCGACTGTGACAACTGTGTATGGAAAAGTTGGCGCTTGGTTTCAAAGGCTTTGATGTGTGCATATAGCTTGCTCACCACTGCGTCTTGCCCTTGCACGCTGGTGTTTAGCGCATTCAAATGCTTTGTTGTGTCAACCAGAAATGCCAAATCTGCCAGCCAGACAGAATCCGACAGGATGGTGCGAAAGTGTACGCTCAATGGCAGGGTAATAACAGCAGAGCAGACCCACCAAGGCTGGAAACTGAACAGTACTGGAAAAGTATATGGGAGAGGGAGGCATCACACAACAGCGATGCACAGTGGCTGGTGGCTCTGAGGACCACAGCAACCTCCCTGAACAGAATCCAGTTGCCATCACAGTGGCAGACATCCAAGAAAGAGTCTCAGGTATGAAAAACTGGACAGCACCGGGCCCTGACAGGATCCACACCTACTGACTAAAGAAGCTCACTGCACTCCACGAGCGCCTAGCAGCACAAATGAACCAGCTGCTAAGGGATGGGACGCACCCTGAATGGCTTACCGAAGGGTGTACAATCCTGATCCTGAAGGATCCCGCAAATGGTAAAGTCCCATCCAATAACCATCCGGCCAATAACCTGTCTCTCCACAACATGGAAGCTCATGTCAGGCATCATCGTGGCTAAGATAAGTGGGCACATGGATACATGAGCAAAGCACAGAAGGGCATTGGCAAAGAAACCAGAGGAGCCAAACACCAACTCCTGGTTGACAGAACAGTCACCCAACACTGCAGAACCCGACACACCAACCTGTGCACTGCCTGGATTGATTACAAGAAAGCATATGACTCAATGCCACACACATGGATCACTGAATGCTTGGAGATGTACAACATCAACAGGACTCTAAGAGACTTCATTGCAAACTCGATGAGGCTGTGGAAAACCACCCTTGAGGCCAATGGCAAGCCACTTGCACAAGTGTGGCATATACCAAGGAGATGCTCTGTCCCCACTGCTGTTCTGCATAGGTCTGAACTCCCTCAGCCAAATAATCAACAAGACTAGCTATGGATACCGACTCAGGAACGGGGCCACCATCAGTCACCTCCAAGACATGAAAGCTCCTCACCATGCATGGAGGGTTCCATCCCAAATCCAGCACCCAACCAACCAGACATCGTAGTGGAGGACAAACAGCAGAGGAAAGCCGTTGTGGTTGACGTGGCAATACCAAGTGATGGCAACATCAGGAAAAAGGAACATGAGAAACTAGAGAAATACCAAGGGCTTAGAGAAGAGCTGGAGAAGGCTTGGAAGGTGAAGGCGACAGTGGTGCAAGTGGTCATCGGAGCACTCGGGGCAGTGACCCACAAACTGTAGGAGTGGCTACAGCAGATCCCTGGAAGAACACCAGACATCTCAGTCCAGAAAAGTGCAGTACTAGGAACAGCAAAGATATTGTGCAGAACCCTCAAGCTCCCAGGCCTCTGGTAGAGGACCCGAGCTCGAAGGATGAGACCACCCGCGGAGGGTGAAGGACGAAGTTTTTATATATGTGTGTGTGTGTGTGTGTGTGTGTGTAAGATTTTGCTTGTGACTTCGCCTGGACTTTAGCTGTGGTCCACAAGAAAAAGACAGAAACATGTAAAACATTTGGCTCAGAAGTTCAATTGTAGAAAAGTTGAAATTGTGTCACAGGAATAACTTAAAAGGGCACACATTTTCAGAATTAGCTGTATTGGCAATGTATGTGTACACATACCTCTCTCAATATAGGCCTACTTACTACTTACTACTACTTACTCACTTACAGTTACAAGAACAGTTTACAGGTAAGATACATACATATTGGAAGGAAACAGACATACAGCTAAAAACAAAGACAACAAAGCTGAA
This sequence comes from Siniperca chuatsi, assembly GCF_020085105.1. NCBI lineage: Eukaryota > Metazoa > Chordata > Actinopteri > Centrarchiformes > Sinipercidae > Siniperca > Siniperca chuatsi. Next base: position 25,091,994 of record NC_058054.1, read on the forward strand.
CAAAGATTGGTAGACATAAACATAGAGCTATTATATACATGTATATATAAATATACATACAAAGTAACAATGACTAACAACATACAAAGTCTATTTTGCTTTTAAACATTACAAAGTAAATTTGAAAATAATAAATACATTTTTTAAAAGAAATCATAATTTCTGTAAATATACAAAAATATTAAATGGTATTAAATTTGTTTAGGACTTGAAATACAAAGTTTAGGACTTGGTCTTGACTTAATAATCAGGAGTTAATAGGTATCACTTGTGAAACCTCATTCTACCAATTACATAACCTACTCCTCAGTGAAAAACTTTTGATTTGTCTAAATGACTTTTAAAACATCATGATGAAGCTTCTTACTGTGTAAATGCTTCAAAGTTCTGTCACAATATAAGTGTATTTTCCACAAATCAAGTAAATCAAGCATTGTCTTCTCTCTTGTAAAAGTGTCTATTATAACCTGTCTTGGGACTCTCTAAGGGGCCTCTACGGGGTCTACATGCAGAGGACGATTAGTTTGCTTTCACCTCAATCTCTCTCTATAAGTTAGAATAATGAGACCAAGAGTAAGAAGATCTTGACAGTTGCAGTATCTCAATATCTGCTGCAGAGCTGAAATGCTAGTTGATTAAATGATTAGTCGACAGACAAAAAATTAATCAGCAACAATTTTTGGTAATTGATTAATTGTTCAAGTCATTTATCAAGCAAAAATTTCCAGTCAAACATTACATCACCTCATACTCATGCATGGAAGAGTGAAGAGTCTCATCTGGATGGATTTGGAAGAACATGCACTACAGGGAATAATCAAAAGTTAAAATCTGTCTGAAATGACAAAGAATACCTGTCAAACAGTTATAGAGGGACAGGGGCTCTGCCTAATTTTCACTTTTACTTCTGGTGGACTTGAGAAAGATTGGCCGCTAATGAGACACAGGATGGGGGTGGAGGGTTGTGGTCTTCTTCTGTGGTCCACAACATCAGAGACACAGAACACTTAGCGTGGACAGAGCAGCGGGACAGAAACAGGCCTGTGGCTCTGTGATGGAAACAGTCAGGAGGCAACAGGAACGCAGGAAACACTTGCCTGTTGGGCACACTGTGTGTGTGTGTGTGTGTGTGTGTGTGTGTGTGTGTGTGTGTGTGTGTGTGTGTGTGTGTGTGTCTGTGTGTGGTGGCCGACCAACATAACTCCCACAAATGGACATAACACAAATGTGGGTCACACACTGCCCTGCTTCACACACATACACAAACACAGCAGGTCTTTGCAGTCTGTTTGTTATGTTAACCTCTCTATTTCATAATGGTAAACAAAAGAAGCACCAACTGCTGTGCACATTACCACTGGTCTTAAACACCAATTGGGTTCAAATGCACACAGAGAGAGGGAGAGATGAAGAGATGAGAGAATGATACAAAAGGGCAAACAGTAAGACAAAATGTACTCAGTGATGATTAGTGTGTCCTTATCCTTGAGGAAGAGGAGTTAGTTCAATTTCTGTTTGTTTATTGTAAACTGAAACTAATTTGAATATAAAGTTTTGTTTCATATGTGCTGCTGGGTAAACTGGTAACCACCACCAAAGGAGCAAAAGGTGAAGTCTTTGGGCACAGTCAATACCACTCTCAGTCTTTACTCCCTCACATTGCCTCACTGGATCAGGCTCCTGAACTTTGGTCTTGAAGTCAAAATCATGAAGTTGTAGTCTTGTCTCATTAAGTGAGACAAATAGAAAGTGAAGGTTTAAACAAGTGCATTTCTGACCCTTAAATTAAACCCTTATATTGTTTTCCATCCCTCAACATCAAAATGTGTGATCATTGTTGGTACTTTGGGTATGATGCTTTGATGGTAGGAGGAAAATTGTTTCAGGAAGCAGAGCATGTGAGTGCAAATCCAGAGCAAAGACATGGTAATTTACTTTTACAGACTCAAACAGAAGAAACAATGAACCGTATATATTTGTATTAACTCCTAAGGAAGCACATCTGATTGGCTGTTCATTTTATAAGCTGAAAAATATTTTTCTCCTTGCTGCCTGAGGGGAAGAACTGGCCCAAATTCCATGAAAAGACCAAAACCAGCAATGTGTTACTTACTGACTTCTATGGCTGACTTCTATGACACTCGCCTAGTTCATTTTTTCCTATTAAAGATGGAAATCTTTAAAATAGGGTCACAAGAATATAGTTTTATTTTTTTTTAAAGGTTTCATAAAACAGCTGGGCACTGTAGATTTTAGCAAACATTACTCAAACAGTAATAGACAGAGCATGTATCGGAGTTTGGGATGGAGTATTTTCAGCAGCAGTGTTCATGGTAACAAAAGTGTGGCTCATCGATGTGCTTTTAGTAGTTTTTGGACAACAATGAAGCAATGAATAATGGTTTTGCTCTTTTCATGGGATGTGTTGATAACAAGAAAAATATAGATTATCACTCGACTTATCCTTTAATATCATGCAACAGGAAACCTGAAACATAACGGTTAACCATTTAATTACTGTTGTAAATATTGTGCAAGGTACATTACTGTAAACTGCAGGTAACCACAGCAATAGTACTCCCGTTTTGTGTTATTTCACTTCTAACACTCCTAGCAGCCATAGCATCATTGTTTAGGGGGGATTAAGAGAGAAGGCTTGATAGTTATTTTCTTTTTCACTGCAAATTCTAGAGTGAATTAATATTGTGAATTGTTGTTTTTTCACTGGATTCATACACTTCCTCTATTTTTTGTATATATACCAGTTCATGTAGGTAATGGGGAATGTGGTATAATGTATGGCCATGTGGTTGAAAGTCTAAGTATAATGAGTGATGCATTATATTTTTAAAAGGAACCCAGCAATGATTGTGGGAAACGTTTGTAAAGCAGCAGGTGAATATTAAAGAGACCTTGTCCTTAGAAAGTGAATACTGTACCTACAAATTGATGTAAGGCTCTCTGAGAGCGAGATTTCACATTTAATATCTTATATGCTAATATGCTATTTGCCATCAGAAAGAGGTTTGGCTATTAAAAATGCAATTCAAAGCTAAATCTGGCCTCTATACAATTTGAAATCATGAAATAACTGACAGTTAAAGTCTTCACTAAAATGCCTTGAGAAGGAATACTCCACCGAAAATCTACTGATGATGGTACACACCTCTTAATATAATGCCATCTAGTACAACACCACTTTTAACTATGACCTCAGAAATAAACATATAATTGAATTTACACATTCCTGACATTGTCAACAAAAGATAGATGTTATGGCAGGGCTGTATTGGATTGCATTAGATTGTACCGGTGTACCTGATGAAATGACCTCTGAGTGTAGAATGACAAAGGATTACAAACACAGATTGGCAGCTGTTAGATTATGATCAAATCAACAGCAACTTCATTTAAATGAACAATAATCTTCCTTAAATGCATTCTTTGTTTCAGAAGAACAGAAGAGTGACAATTGGAAAGATACTGACATTCTTACTTTGCAAACACATCATGTACCCACATTAAACTGCATACTGACTAACCAGAAGGTACATCAATTGTGTGAGTGAGAGAAAGAGAGTTGTGGAAACTACATTTCCTAGTTTTAATGTATAGATTCCCAGTAGGAAGTAGTGTGAAATGTGGAGACTTCACTTACCAAGTCCCTTTGAGAACAATCAGGGCACACACACATACATTTATACCGTCAGACTCCTGCTGTGTGTGCTTGTGTGTGTGTGTGTGTGTGTGTGTGTGTGTGTCTGAGAGGGAGAGATGTGGAGAAAAAAAATTAGGAGCTACACAGAGACAATAAAACATCAAAAAGAGCTTTCCATCAAAGAAGATTACGTTAGATACAACACTGATGGGATGGAAATCCCAGCAATATCTTTCTCATTTTTCATCATCAAAAGATTAGGTTTTCTGAATAAAACACTCCTCCACCCCTTACACACACGGACTCAGATAACCAGAGCAGCACACAATCTTGTTCTCTCCCTATGGCCTTTCACTCTGCATCTTTCCCTATAATAAACACATATAATAGGAAAGCTGATGAGTTCAAAAAATCAGCCAATCTGATCAGTGGAGTTTCGAGGAATCTGATTAGTGAGTGGCTCACGTTCACGTCGAATCAGGCTTTCTGTTGTTGTTAATGTGATTTAATTCACCCTCAATGGGACTCATGAAAACATCAGGAAACTGGACTCTTGTTTGCATTTGTCATCATTTTTGGATCAGTTTAAATTGATTTCACCAATGTTTTTGTCCATGCGCCACCTAATGGTTGTTGTGTTTTCTGCTGCAAGAAGCTGTTTCCTACAGTTTAAAGTAATGAGGTTCTTTAATGACATATATAGCTATCAATGTCATTAGAGAATCTCATTACTTTAAACAGGGCCCGTATTTATCAAGCATCTCAGAGTAGGAACTTTCTTAACTTAGGAAATGACTATCTCTGATACTGATATTTAGGAGAGCTCCAGAGGAGATATTCTGTGAGAGGAGAGATGTTTGGGAACGCTTGATGACAAGCTTATTGAAAGCTAATTTTGACAAAAAACAAATAGTATTTGAGACTGACCTTGTGTGGGACACAGAGGCAAGGGCGTCATTTACAGAGAGGAAACAGGGGACATATCCCCTGAACTTTTTCAGAAGGCAGTACTGGACCCTTCTACTTTTTAGAGTCCAAAAACTAACTTTATATTAAAAAAAACAGGAGAAACTGCATGCACTAGGACTATGCAGAACGAGCGCGGTATCAAGGTCCCGCCCATACACCAGGCCGACTCAATCGCGAGCCGGCCTCAGCTGTCAATCATGCCGTCAATCAGGCTTATGTGAAGCACTTTGAACTGCACTAACCTGTATGAAAAGTGCTATACAAATAAAATTTGATTGATTGATGCATGAAACCCCCTTTTTATAACATCAAATAACTAATTAAAACCAAACTTATCAGTATAATTAACACTTGAACATACATCAGTGTGATAAGAACTACCTATAATGACAGAAACCATCTTTGGGTAAAATTTATTTGACGTTTACTTTGATTTTTTAGTTTCTCCGATCTGTCTATGATTTGTGCCCGAACTTACTGTGCCCCCCACCTTTGAAATCAAAATTCCGCCCCTGCACAGAGGCAAATACATGCTATACCTGCAGAATCCGATGTCCTTACAATTTTACACTTTATTGTAATGGGAGAAATGCTACTCTGCAGCGGTGATGATTCTGTCAGAACAACTTTGTTTAACTGTACAACATAAAGACAACGCCCAAGACGAGGGTTCTCAGTGTGAGCGGACAAAAACTTGTTGGAGCACAATCATGACCTCCTGGCTGGATGTCAGCTGCATAGTGAAGGAAATCTCACTTTAATTACAACAGGTAAAATATTTTTATAGGGTCTTATATCTTATTATTTAAGCTATTTCAAATAATAGCAATATGTATATTATATGTAATAATATAATATGAACCCCATTACCCCCATCACTTAGCAACATGTACCCTTAGTGTTTTCATCATTATTAGGGCCTTTTCAGACTTGGTTTGAAGTCCGGACCCAGTTTTCTAAATTGTGAAGAAGTGTTTTGTTGTCACACATGAGAATCCATCCAAACCATGGACTGATTGCGCAACATGCATCCATGGCAACACTGTACCCCATCAAGTTCTTAAATACTTGAAAATATATTTTGTAAACCTGGACAACACTACTGGACACTGTAGACTTTACACAGTGTATTTTATTGTTCTTAATTGTGGTTCTTAATTTATGCAAAAAGCTTGCTTGTTAGAATGTAGCAGCAACTTAAAACATGCAGCATTTGTTGTTTAAGAAGACTCTCAGTGCATGCACTCATACCATGGAGACAAATTGACTGCAGCGATTGCTCCAATAATCAGTGTCCTACCAATTACTCAACAACATAACAACCGCTGGAATGAACCCTAGACCACTGTTCTGAGTTGGACCTGAGAGCACTTTGTTTGACCAGTTCAGCAACAACTTTCACGCTGGATCAGACATAGAATCCTACCCTTGGGTGTAACAGCCTCAGGTCAGGATAAGGTTGTTCAAGGTTTAAAAACACATCCCACGTACATCCCAAGTCTCTCAATTGCATTCACTTTTCCTTGTGTCTTAGTCCCTCCTACCTGGTATGCATGGAGAGATGCAAGGAAAACAATGCGAGTAGAGAAGAAACAAGTAAATATGTGTTTAATTCAATTCAATTTTATTTATATAGCGGCAATTCATAACAGAAGTTATCTCATTGCACGTTTAGAGAAATTTGACATCCTTTCCTCTGAAGCGGCACTTGAAGCATTGTCCGTTTCTGATGACGGCGGCAGCTGATCGCAGCTGGATCAGCTGTCAGCTGACTTTAACAGCTAGAGACTTTTGATGGAGTGTCTGCACACATGTGCACTGTGCTAATACTAATAAAGGCACATAGTTATCACTGCCAGAGCAGCAGCCTGTTACCTGTTTAACAAACACCTGCACATGAATAACAACCTGCATTCTGTATTTATACTGTGTACTGTGTTCTGCTCAGAGGCACAGGAATCATACTGGCAGAATGCGTTTTTATTAGACTCTCCTACTCTCTCTGACTTTAATTGTATCCATAATAAATGGGGGAAATAACAACCCATTCTCGTTTCCAGGTTGTTAAATACCAACGTTTTGTCATGCCCCTTGGCATCTCATACAGACGCACAAGGAACCCTTAAGCGTCTGGATGAGACGCACCGGGCTTTCAATTAACTCCAATGTAAAACCATTCGTGGCAATATTAGACGCTCAGAGGAACTGCTCCGGCTGTCCATTCACTCCTGACCATGGCGCTAAAGACGCTGTGAGCATCAGTTCCCTTGGAAAACCGAAGACCCGCCGCCCGGAAGTATTTTCCTCATTGTTAATTCCCATGTCAAGGTTTTCTTTCAATGATATCCTCAACATTTCTCAAAACTGAAACATGAAACTGTCCTTGATAATTCAACAAAAAGATTGGTTAATGTTACGGTTATGGTGAAAATTTTTCACCATAGATATAAAATAAATTTTCATTATATCTGTTATCTGTCTAGACTTCGGTATGAAACTCCAGTGATATTGTGTTGTATCAGATCAGTTCGATCAGCTGCAGCACCCAATAAATAACTGACATCCAATATGGGGGCATGGCTCATGGCTCCTCAGAGAGCGCCCTATGCTTCTCACAGCACAAATAAGAGACTTGGGGTGTACCCCTAATGGTAGAGTCGGTCGTCCACCAATCGGAAGGTCAGTTTATCCTGTCTTCCCCCAGCCCACATGTCGAAGTGTCCTTGGGCAAGACGCTGCACCCCAAATTGCCTTCAGTGTGTGAATGATTAGTTTGTTTCTTCTTCTGATGAGCAGTTAGCATCTGCCAGTGTATGAATGTGTGTGAATAGGGTGAATGTGAAATGTAGTGTGTGAAGCGCTTTGAGTGGTCGGAAGACTAGAAAGGCGCTATACAAGTAAAGTCCATTTACCATTTAGCAGGCAGCACAGGATTGCTGCACCTAACTGGCTTAAAAAATGAGCCTACTGATTGCTGATTGGCACCAGGCAGTGGGAGCAAGGGTTTGGGAAGGGTAGTTTGAACCAGAGGGGGTTTTCCTCATGAATTTCAAATTGAGGAAAGCGAGAAAATATGTAGAAGGACAGAAGCCAAGATGCAGAGCTGAGGTGGAGTAATGAGCTTTCCTCATTTAACTTTTGCTAAGATCTGTTTATCTGATTTATAAATTTCAAACTCTTGCTGGTGGACATACAGTATTTTGGAATCTGACAGGAATGCTACATTCCCTTAATAATTTATGGGACTAATATGTTATATGCCATATGCCTGGTTTATGGATTAAAATCACTGACATGGAATGTGGCTTTAGTCAATGCCATTACTAGCACTGTCCTGTAATACAAATCACTGGGCTATGTTAATTATTTGTGGGATAAAGTTCTTAATGTGAGTTTCACTCAGTTACTTGCCTTTTGAAAACTTGTTCTGTAGCTGATTTATCATTAAACTGTGTTGTTGTAACCGACCAGGTTATCATCATTGTTTGACCAAAACGCACACATGCTTGCTTGTGGGTGGCATTTCTGAAACTTGTATGTGCGCCAGGGAATGCATTGTCTCTTGCACATTGTTTTTATTGCTTCAGTTTCTGTGTTCTGTGTTTTGCTGAAATTTTGATTTATTTTCCAACATTCAGTGTTCATTTCAGCGATCAGTCACTTTTGGCCACTACCCAGGTTCGCTCATGTTTACGTGAGTGCGAGTGCGAGTGCGAGCACAGGATGCTGACTGTGCGAGTGCGAGCACAGGATGCTGACTGCAGTTCACTTAACGGCCAAAGGTGTCATTATTAACAAGGGTTTTCTGAAAGTTGCATATGGAACCTTTAAACAAAAGTTTTGAGCATATTAAAAGTGAACAAAGCAAAAACTAGCTCCTCGTCTCTGCACTAAGAACCCACATTAAGAAGTTTTTAGAGCTGCCCATTTGAGAAAGCCAATGTTGATCTAGTTCCAGGAACAAGTCAAAACTGACTGTTTTCTGTTCTGTGTGCTGTTTCTTAGTTGGAGGTGGAGGATGAGTACATGTCGAGTCTGTACGCATAATTACCACTAAAGTTATTATTTTACATGGTCAGTTGCCACTTTCAATTTGACTGCCTTTCATCCATCTCCATTTTTGTCTCAAATCCAGCAACATTTTCCTAATTTTTTCCCACTCACATACATTTTGAATACCCCACTGTACATGTTTTAGTGTAATGAGTCTGCTGTCATTAGTTTAGTAACATGACAGTGTGATCGATGTAACCATTGGCAACCGTACTCATGACAAACCCCAGTCGGGTATTTCACATTGTTGCTGTGTTTATTGGCATCTGATTTATTTTTGCAGCGTTATGCAAGCAGGTTGACAGCTTTTTGCTCCCTGCTGTATCTCAAGGCAGGATGACTCATGATCTGGCAAACAGCAAAATATATCAAGATATGATTCCAGTGACATCAGTTTTACATCCTGTCTTAAATTTTGTTGCAATAATTGAATAGCAAGTATGCCAAAGAAAACAAATAGATGGCTAATGATTTCTAAATAATTAGTCAGTAAGGCAAGACCACTTTGGGTCAGGAACTGGTCCACAACACTAAAATTGTCCCTTTTCTTTAGCTACCCTGGAAACAACCACAGTGTCTGCTATCCAGGAAAAAAACTGTTTCTCCCCATTTCATCTATGGCCTTCACTTATTGCTGAAATCATGATTTTGCTGCATTATGTTGCTTGCTTTGTTCAGGCTTATCCTTCGCTCCTATGATCAACGGACAAATCTCAGGGTGGAATAAACTCTCCAGTGGAGATAACAGAATCCAAACGGCTTACTTAGCAACTGATTGTGAAACAGCAGACAAAAGAGATTCCAAACAACAAAACACAGAGGCAACTGAAGGGCTGAACATGTGTCCAGATATTACCTGGGCAAGAGAGAGGGAGAGATGGGGAGGAAAGTAAGGAAAAGAGAGAGAGAAAAGACAGGGAGGAAGGGAATTAAAAGACTAGCGAGAACAAGAAAAAATTGAAGCGGTAGGAGGGCAGTGCTGTTTCTGGAAAGGGGTAGAGAATGAAAGAAGTGTGTGTATGTGTGTGTCTGCTCATTTGTTTTCCCTTCAGTGTGAGAGCAGAAGACAAATTGACCATATGGATAAGAGCAGACGGTGGCCAGGTTGTGCTAAGAACCAGTTAGTTCTACCACATTGTGTTGTTTGGCAGTAAGCCTAATGTTTAGCACACTGGGAACTGGCAAACTAATGGAAACAAGCACACTGCCACAACACAGACTTTTTAAGGCTTCTAGGATGCTGCAAGGTGCATTTTCTGGCACAGTTTGGTCCACTAGAACTGCAGAGCAATGGCTGCATGCAAATGAAGTATGATAATGTAATTAAATAAAAATGCTTTGCAGTAAGGTGGCCGACAAGGGCAAATGCACTGCAACTTAAGAAAATACATGCAAAAAACACAAGCAAATTAAGAAAACATCTTCATTAATTTGACAGCACATGCGCAGCATAAAACGCGCTGCAAATCCACAAAACAACAACGGAAGTGTTTCCAGAGGACACTAAAAAGTTCATGCTCGAAAAACCTCCAATGTGGCTGAATTACATCAATTCTGAAAAGATGAGTGGGCCAAAATTCCTCCACAGCACTGTAAAAGATTCATTGCAAGTTATTGCGAACACTTGATTGCTGTTGTTGCTGCTAAGGGTGGCCCAACCACTTATTAGGGGGGGCAATCACTATTTCACACAGGGCCATGTAGGTTTGGATTTTGTTTTCCCTTAATAATAACAACCTTCATTTAAAAACTGCATTTTGTGTTTACTTGTGTTATCTTTGACTAATATTTAAATTTGTTTGATGATCTGAAACATTTAAGTGTGACAAACATGCAAAAAAATAAGAAATCAGGAAGAGGGCAAACACTTTTTCACACCACTTTAATTTGGTCACATTGCATGAGATCCAAATATTATTATACTATACACACAAAAAAACACCCTAAACCTTAGAAAGTCACCAAATCAGGTTGGCTGAGTCAGTGATCTCTTTTCAGTCCCTTCTTAAAACTTTTATTGGAGAGCCTTTCCTGATTTTACTTGAGTTTTAATTTTCTTTAAACCTTACTTACTAAAAATGTTTTGTTTTTATTTTATTTTTAACTGTTTTCTTTTAAAACCTACGGAGCCCCCCTAAAGGACATGGCGAAACATTTTTTGAGGACTACTTTTGCATTCCCTCACAAAATGTTTTGCGTTACCTCGCAATATTTTTCTTCCTCCATCCCTTCTGAGCCATATGTCTATTTGTAATGGAAGGTAGTGTGGAGATTCTCAAGTTAAGGCATTTTGCATTGTTTATGGACACCTCACCTTATATGATATCCATTGCAAAGAAGTTATCAGATAGAACATTATCAAATCTCTGAGTAGGAGCTGTATGTATAAGGAACATCAATTATTGCTTCACACTTATAGCAACAGGCCTTCTACCAAAACCTGTTTCAGCAGTGAAGGGTACTTTAATTTGTTTTGTGCAAAGAACAGAGGACTCTGTGCAAAAACGTAAAAAGCTTTCCAACTTGCATTGGTCTGCATTCCTGACGTATCTCTTCAAGTGGTTCAATGTTGTCTGCTCTTTCTGTGAAAGAACCACAGACTCTGCAACATTTCAGTTGCCTTCTTGTTTGTTGCTTTTTTTGACTCAATACAGCACATTACCTTTATAAGTTAGATTCAGCTGCACATCTGTAATTCACCTTTTCCTCAGTGAAACCCCTTTGGGGTACAGTACAAAGTACAGATACAATAACTGTTCATGAATGAAACTTACAGCATCCTGCAGATTACCGTACTGCTTTCTTCTGGAGAGACTAAGAAGAATCTCTTAGATCTCTTGATCTAAGAATTTGGTTAATTTTACGTTCACTAATTACATAACCCTGCATGCCTATTGAGCAGTAGTACTATATCAGCATACTTAATGCCCAGTTCAAAATAAAATTCAATAAGCTGATATACTGTTGCATTGCGCTGGGAGCAGCTGAGCAGAAATAGACATATGGTTCTGAAGGAATGGAAGTAGAAAAATATTGCGAGGTAACGCAAAAGTATTATGAGAGAACGCAACATTTATTGCGAGAGAGCCCAAAATATTGCAAAACATATTGCGAGGTAATGCAAAAGTAGTCCTCAAAAAATTCTTTGTTGAACTTTAGAGGGCTCTGTAAAAACCAAATGGTTTTATGACTTGTGTGCTTTATTTTGCTGCCTTTGCGAAGCACTTTGTAACATGGATTTTGAAAAGTGCTCTATAAATAAAGATTATTATTATACTATTATAGTAGTGTTTGCAGGTATTTCTTTCAGGCTGCAGCTAGTGAGCCCATTGGAACATTAGCTTCTTAAGAGCCAAATTGTTTTTCTCAGGAGTTGGTGGAGACCAAAGCAGAGCTACAAAGAGAGTGAATATTAGGCTTACATACATGAGGCGGCAAGAAACACTAAGCCAAAAGAATACTAATGTTGTTCTTTGTCTGCTTTATCAGGTAAGGTAATATGGTAATAATGGGCTTGTCATTACAAGCAACAGTCCTTTGATTCATTATTGAAATAAAATTATATTAGTAGTGGAGTGATGGAGCTTTAATTCACTTATAAATTTTGACCATACATTTATATACTATATTGCTTTTTCTTTGCTGAAGCATAACCAAAGATCTACTGATCTCACTCTAAATGTGGTTAGCTGCTTTAAACAATATTTTGCAGCAAATACTGTGTTAAATTGGAAGTAACATAAGAACGGTTGACTCCTATTAGAAGGGCGTTTTATTCGTCAGCACTGCCATTATCAGGTTCTAATAACTCATATTCCTGAGACCTTGGCGGCTCAGGGGCAGCAGACAATCTTCACCCCATACTAGTGCATCGGAATTGGATTGTAATTGGTCCTCATACCCACATGTGTGCGCATGTCTGCATGTAGTATGTGAATATGTCGGCGAAATGGCATCACACCAGGATATAGTCGGCAGCTCGCTGCGATAATAAGTGCCACCGGATCTGTGTTTTAACACATACTGATTCAATTATTTCATCCCAGTTGGAAAACCCCCCACAAACAAACTCATTATTTTTTATTTTGCAGATTTTCTGTGGGGAAATGCCCCCACAGCAATACAGTAGGAAATGGAATAACCTGCATTTGTATGCTTGCTGTGCGCTCTCTCTTTTAATTTAGAGTCAATTTGAATTATAATTCCGAGGTTCATTCTCCATTCACTAAGTGGAGGGTGGTGATTGTAGAGGTCAGAATGGGGGTTTTTAAGTGGCACAGTGGCACAAGAGAGAAGAAATGGGGGCACATGAAGTGGACTACTGTGGATGGATCAGAGAAAGAGAGGCACAAATGTAGTGAAAATAGTAGGGGTGTAAACAAATACATTATTATACATTATTCGGATATGAACAGATAATGTGCTCTGAATAGATATGAACAGTATCCAATGCTTTTTTAGCAATATTTGTCCCCACTCGTCCCCCCACTTGCCTGTCACCAAACTGACACAATTTGCCATAAAAGTCACACCACTTCTTCTTAGATTCATAACTCACTCAAATTGAAACACAGACATCATACACACCTTGCAACAATCAGCGGAATTCACTCTTTACAGTGATAACAGTCAAGATCTCCTATATCCATTGATGATAAACGTCCATAAATATTTAGAAATCATCGGGCTCTTACTCTTTAAATTCTGATTCTTTAGTATCAAAGTAATCTAGGTGATTGCTGCCTGTATACAGTGCACACAGTACAAGCAGTATGGATCTCAATGATGCAGACTTGCCAAAATGTAAACAAACAGCCCATAGGCTAAAAACACAGAGGCGTAGATAGTTTTAAATTTGATTTTCAGACTTTCTGCGAGGTTCATCCTCAATAACTTTTCATCAATTCAGTTCAATTCAGTTAAATGTATTTATATAGTGCCAATAAATAACAGAAGTTATCTCATTGCACTTTTCCTATAGAGCAGGTCTAGACCGTACTCTTTATAATATTAATTACAGAGACCCAACAGCTCAGTTATCACCAGATTAGTTGTGCAGTGTTGGATTTTTTTTTTTTTCATAGACGCTTCAAACAAACTTTATTTTTATCTGGACCTCCTCCCATTGCATGTACAACTTCCTTTTTTTAAATTATTCAGTATGAGCCAATGAGTTATTGTGGCCCATTTTTAAAAATATTTTTCTCATTTTTTGACACTTGAGATCAACTTCACATTCATCTGGGCCTTGATTTACAAGTGAGTCAGGGCAGGTATGTCTTTATAACTTGGTTTTGTCCATATCCATAAAACTCACCAAAGCTCTCTTCTAAAGTAATTTTCATTACATTTTTCATTTTTTTAGCTGTAATCTCTGCCATCTAAAAACTTATTTTACAGCATTCCCTCCTCTCTGTTCTGCTGTTAGACATGTCAAAACTAACCACTCAACTCGTTGTGTCGAGCCGTGACATGTAGCCCACAAAGGTCTAGGGCTTATGGGAAATGGGGTTTGTTAAAGGCTGCTAAAAACAAAAATATTAAATAATGAATAATATTAGATATTAGGTCGTTTTTCAAAATACGTATTACAAAATACGTATTACATTATTTGAACAAATGTAGCGAACCACACACCATACTGTTGAGAAAGGCTCTGCTTCAAGGCTGTCGTTTTAGTTATTAGTGTTGCTACAAATGTCAGTAGGATTTTGAATGAGGTTTTCTTACATATGGAACAGAACCCGGAAGTTCTGGTTTCACTTTGGCTCTCTATTATATACACAACCTCCAGTTTTTTAAGAAAAATCATGCAATATAGCCCAGTGCAATTCTGACTTGTACTTTCCCAATGTTAAAACCTCCTGTTCTATTTCCACTATTTATTTCTACCCAGGCTATTAACAATTACAGTTTTTATTTAGACTCAGTTTAGACATTGTTCCTGTTTTGGTGGTGGGGTTCAAATACAAATGATGCTTTGTTATTTGATTGATTTAGGTACATGGTTAAAATATTTTTATATTTTGCAGACAGTTAAACCTATACATATATGTATGAGGAGTATAAATGTCAGTAGAAAACAACTGAACACAAGTAATAAAGCAACATAAGCCCTGTGCCCTGTGCCAATTCAGATATAAGTCTGAATATATATATCTTTGAAATAAACACAAACAGATATAGATGGTAGTTTTGTATTACACCCCTACTGCAGAGAAAGGAGAATATAGCAATCAGAGAGGCACAAAGACAGTGATGAAGAGGGGGGAGCTGAGAGCTGCTTGTCAGATATATCCCAGTGAGTATTTAACCAGTTGTAGAAAAGGTTTCGGCTGTAGTCATCTGGACACTGTTTTCAGAATCAAGACGTTTCGGCTCCCATCCGGAAGTCATTCTCAATCAGATGACTACGACTGAAACCTTTTCTATGATAGAACACTCCTGGACGAATGAGGGACTACACCGCCTATTTAACCAGTTCATTGTTAATACTGTTGGCGTACAAAAGACACACATGGGAAAAGGAAACTGGTGCTAATTGCCCATGTCTTTTCTCTAAACCTTTTCATTAATGTGCCTGCAATCTATGCAACTACACTGTAGTACATTCATTCTCATCATCACCAAACCTAAGAACTTTCGAAACTTTCAAAACTTTCTCACCAGGTGATTTGGTGATACCTATGCACATCAATAAGTAATCTCCCCCTTGTAGTAGGAGTTATGAATAATGCAACTGCCCCTATAGCTATGCCTTTTCAGAAATGTATTACTGGAAAGTCACAGAAGTACCACAGAGAGACAGACAGAGCGTATCTAAACAAATTAACACTGGCAGGGCACTTTTTATGTCACCCAATAAATTTAATCTTAGTTTCTTTCAGAACAATTATTCAGCCTGAGAAACAATCAAATTGAAGCCTCCTCATTTGAAATGAATTCATTTTAATGCAGAAAGTAGTATCTCATGCTGATGTGATAGATCTTGTCTCTCTTTTGGGGAGTAGAGGAGTGGATACAAATATTAATAAACCCAAAACCTACTTTTTAGTTTTGAAGGGAAATAGGGCACATCAGCCTCCTGTCATACACACACACACACACACACACACACACACACACACACACACAGGAGACTGGCTACAGCACGGCTCTCAAAATAGCTAAGAGAAATTTAACAGGGAAAGTTAGCCGTTCAGCTCCTTGATTTCTCCAGTATGATACCGATACAGGAAGGCAGGTAGGTTGGCGAGCAGATTCAGAGTAAATCACGCATCCTCTGGGTTAACTTGTTGTTTTTTAAGTTCTTCTCTGCAAAATGTGTTCAGAAAGCCTCTCTTAAAGTAACACTGAAATATGCTTGATGTTATTGAATCAAAACCATGTCAAGCCTATATTGTTTCAGTATGAATCTACAAATGAAGCTAGTGTATAAGACCTAAATGTTACGAGCCTGTCAGATTGCTTCACATTTTTTTTTAAACAAATAGCCTTTTCAGCCAATATAAGTATAAAGTATAAAGTATAAATTTCCACTTGAGCTTCTTGTGAGAAATGTGTTATAGTTATAATAGTTTATATTGTTAGTGTACTCTTCTTTACATAAAAACTTCCTGTACACACCATATGCATTTTTAGAAGAAGAAAGAATACACATATGAATGTTCTGGACATGCAGTAATTTCATGCCTGTTACCTGATGCATCCTTGTGCCTTGTTCTGTGTTCATGTACATGACCTCTTCATATTCCTGTACATAGCATTATATATGAGAATGTACATATGGTATTTTACTTACACCATATAGCTAGAAACACAATAGAAGAGCAATGGATTCATGTTGAAAATGCAACATGAATCCATGCCTCAAAATATGCCTTGTACCTCCTTTCATATATATTTTCAAAGGATAAAAACAGATTCTGTCAACTATATAGTAAAAAACTTGGATAAAAATGAAGAGTATTGAGTGAGCCAATATTGATTCCATACTTCTTAGTATGTATTATATTATTATATGCAATATTATTGGATTATTAATACCGATGTATTAAGGTGTAAGCAGGATTTTAATGTTGTAGCTGAACATGATGGAGTTCATTTTAACTACTAAATATATTGTTGGAAGCTTTTTTACTGTAATATTGCATCATACTTTATATGCTAATATATTATATAGTTATGTATAAAGAAACTAGTAACTTTATCTGTCATATAATTATAATGGAATAAAAAGTACAACATTTCACTCTAAAACGTGGCATCTTAAGCCAACGAGATTCAGCTGAAGCATGACAAATTTTAAAAATAGCTGACAGAGACACTCAACCTAGATACGCCAGCCTCGTAAGTAGGCAGGTGATGTCTTGTACAGATTTAGGACACACCGTGCAAATTTAACATTACCACACATTAAATTGGTTTGACTTCCCCTTCATAATATGAACTCCAAACTTGGACTGCTGCATACTTGAAACTTAATGAACAAACTTTACTGTGCTTACCTTAAAACACTATTGAATCAGTCATAAATCTGTTGGAGTGATATATAATTTTGTCGACAAATAATCCTTAGCTTTCCCTTCATGTCACAGCTCCCATTAGCTGTCATAATGTGATCACCATTCGGGGGCCCTTGCAGTCAGCTTCCAGTTTAATTCCTTTCAGGAGATGTATAATGACTCTGGTGGGAGCAACTCAGACATCATTAAAAAATCATGCACTGGCTTCCAGCCTCTAGGCTGGGTGGAGGGTTTATTTCTAGTGGGCTCCCAAAAGACAGAAGAGAGTTTTAATGAACTCAGATCCCAGGACAAGAGAATGGACTTTGTGATTCTGCTCTCGGACTGAAAAAGCAAAACAGCCCATGTTCCAGAGCAGTAGAACTTCATTTATTTAGACCATTTGGGAGTAATAACCTTTGGTTGAGTGTTTGACAAGACAGTTTGACAAATGTTAGAGTTTAGGGGGCCGTATTCATGAACACGTAAGCTCCTAACTGACTGATGTATGAGAAACTCCTCAAAGTAATGGGTACATCAGTCCTAATGTTAAGATTCCAAATGTTAATTCACATTTTAGCACTAAAACCAGCTCCTACATCTGTGAAAACCTGGGATTCATGAGTTACCAAATCACAGACCTATCTGGTGTGTAATCAGGTAAACATTTTTGAAAAATTTACTAGCATTAAGCTTTTAATATCATCCATAAACATCCATAAAGCTTCTTATAGATTTTCTTGTTGTAGTTGATGTTACAGATGTAAAGTATATCCAAATAGGTCATGTACTGTACCACCAAAGAAGTTTTGAAGAGGTGTTCATCAACAGGAAAAATTATGAAAGCATCAAGACAAAAAGGCATCAGATGGCAGCTATAATACTGTGCCCACATGTGCACAGACTGACCTTCTTCATGTCCCAGCAGGGTCACTCTTCATTAGTGTGTATCCCTGTACACTGTGATCTTACATCCACAAATAAATTATTACATGTAGGCTCACAACATGCTGTCTGCCTGGCTGTTTATTGACATCAATTTACTTTTTAAAATGATAGTTACAACAACTTACTTGTGAATATAGTGGCAGCATTTGGTAATACCTTTAATGGTAATACATGTAGCATATAGGTTATAACCCACTAAAATGTAGTAAATGTATGTAAAGTGTATTTTTATAGTGTGCTCACCAAGACAGAACAGCTATATACCAATATAGCATATCATCCATAGCAACTCAGCGACTCAACCTTGCACCCTTTCTCTTAGTTTAAAGGACTATTGTTTTGCCGGTTTTAACCTTAACTACAAATTACGTGTAAAGTAAATCTTTGCTGACTATTTCAAACATGCTATATATATACATAATTACTTATATCGTTCCAGGCAGCCATTGGTTTTCCGTTAATTTCAGTACAGCATGAAAATCAATCAGCATACTCTTACTCATACTCTAGTCTCGCATAGCCAGATCTATCTCCACACTTCGTTTTAGCGCTGTGCCAGCACTGGAGAAAGATCTGGCTGAACCCATTATCATTTTGGTATAAGGGGGAAAATGCTCCGGCTTGTTTGTATTTCTTTAAACCAATCACAATCGTCTTGGGTGGTGCTAAGCCCAGGATGCAGCGACAAACTTGTTTTGAACATTTGCACTTGCGGAGTCGAGCACTGGCATTAAAATGGCTAAGAAACCACTTAAAACAGTAGAAGACGTATGTCGATGTGATATGACTTTTACTGATAAAAAAGACACACATAACTTGATCATTTGTGCCATGGAGGTTAAGCTTTAATGTTTAAACTTTTGCTCTGAAGGAGATCACTGGACTCTAAAACCAAGATGATTCAATAGCTGTATGCAGATCTTGCAGAACGTTATTAAACCGATCACAGAAGCTTGTGTGAAGTGGAATGGATCGGTACATTGATCAAGTCAATGTCAGCGGCGCATGCCGCTGCCAGAGTCAAAAGATGTGCCCAATCAACTCGACTGACGGTGGCTGTGTAAAAAAAAAATGGATCAACATCGGGCATGAGAATCTTGTAACACGGAGTCTGGGCTTTTTCAAGGTGCGTTGACAAGTTGTTGTGGTCCTGCAACTGTAGTAAAATCAGATTAAGTACATATATAGATACATATGGATACATACTAGCTTGCAATAGGTCTGGCTATTTGAGACTAGCTCGGAGGTCGTTGTTGTTGTTTCATGTAGCGACGGGAACTTTCAAAACAGTAAAACGCAAATAGTGGAAGGGGAGCAGAATTCCAACTGAAATAGTCAACCAATGGCAGGCTTATTTCCACAGCCTACTTCCTGTGAGCGAGACCACTCATACTCTAACTTGCTTAAGTTGCTTACGTGTAATCCGCACAGTGAACATGAGGTACCTTCATCTACAAAGACCAGCTAGTTGTGTCAACTTAGTTTAAGCAGTTATACTGTTTATTTGATCAAACATCTGGTTTATCAACATTCAGTTCAATTCAATTGTATTTATATAGCGCCAATTCATAACAGAAGTTATCTCATTGCACTTTTCCTATAGAGCAGGACTAGAGCATACTCTATAATATTATTTACAGAGACCCAACAAATCCCACCATGAGCAAGCATTTGGCGACAGTGGCAGGAAAAAACTTCCTTTAAGAGGCAGAAACCTTGGACAGAACCAGACTCAATGGTCGGTGGCCATCTGCCGCTGCGTTAGTTAGCTATTAGCTGTGTTAGGTTTTGAGAGACAGACAGAGAGAGAGAGAGAGAGAGAGAGAGAGAGAGAGAGAGAGAGAGAGAGGTTTAGAGAGAGAGAGAGAGGTTTTGGGAAAGGTGGGAGTGGGAGAGTGGTTTTGGGAAAAGGGGGTGGGGGTGGGAGAGAGGGAGGCACAATGCAAATACCACCTAGAATTTTTAAAATAGTAGAAATGTAGTAGCAGTTGTTGAGCAGGAACACGGGGGCAGCAAGTGGCCCACAACAACAGATCCAGCCTCTGGTGGATCATGGGAAGTCTCCCGGCAGTCTAGGCCTATAGCAGCATAACTAAGGGATGGTTCAGGGCTCACTTGAGCCAGCCCTAACTATAAGCTTTATCAAAGAGGAAAGTCTTAAGCCTACTCTTAAATGTGGAGATGGTGTCTGCCTCCCGAACCCAAATTAGGACCTGATTCCACAGGAGAGGAGCTTGATAGCTGAAGGCTCTGGCTCCCATTCTACTTTTGGAGACTCTAGGAACCACAAGTAACCCTGCATTCTGGGAGTGCAGTATAATAAGGTACTATGAGCTCTTTAAGATACGATGGTGCCTGACCATTAAGAGCTTTGTAGGTGAGGAGAAGGATTTTAAATTCTATTCTGGATTTTACAGGAAGCCAGTGCAGAGAAGCTGATATTGGAGAAATATCTCTTTTCCTAGTTCTTGTCTTGTACATGTGCTGCAGCATTCTGGATCAACTGGAGAGTCTTAAGGGACTTATTTGGGCTGCCTGATAATAAGGAATTGCAATAGTCCAACCTAGATGTAACAAATGCATACACTAGTTTTTCAGCATCATTTTGAGACAGAATGTGCCTGATTTTACATTAAAATGACTAGTTCTGTCGAATGATAATTTTTTTACAGAGAAACAGAAATTTAGTTTGAGCCAACAACTGTTTAGTTATATTGAGAGTTGTTAGACTTGTTTTCCAATTGCATTTATTTTCAGTGGCAAAGCATGTCATCCATAGTAACAGAGTCAACCCCGCTCTTGCTCTTGCCATAAATTATATGTTAGGTGTCATATATATTTTTTGCTGACCATTTTTGAATACCCTTTACAATTTTAGATATTTTTATGTATTTTCCAGGCAGCCATTGGTTTCCATTAATTTTCACACAGTGCTAAAATTAATCAGCAGACTCTTGGAACTTGCTTATGTTCTGTAATCCATCAAAATCAACATCCAGCGCTTAACAGCCCTATCTAGAACCAGTGTTCGGAACCATCTGTTCTAGGGCTACTGTAGAAACATGGCGGTGGAACATGGCGACCTCTGTGGAAGGGGACCCGCTCTCTATGTAGATAAAAACGGCTTATTCTAAGGTAATGAAAACACAATGATTCTTATTTTCAGGTGATTACACACTAATAATTCATGAAGCGTCTTCACAAAATAGGTGGTGCTAGAAGCTGGTGACTAGTTGCAGGGCTAGCTAGCTTGGTTGCTAATCGGACAATAAGTCTAATTAAAGCTGCAAGCAGCGATGAACGGGCCCTCGCACCTTCCACGTCAAGGTGCGGCGTTGTTACTGGAGGCTGGCTGACACGGCACTGAATTTTCACACACAGAACAGAACATCCACTTATTATGCATTATGTTCCGGTATATTAAGTGTAGACCACACCATGAAAATTTCATGTAAATCAAGCGATGACTATCACACAAGGCTTATTTCCTGTTGCCAGTAGGAGATGCATTGGCTATAACTCCTAATTGGCATGTAGATGTCCTCAGGCTGGGACTCTTATCATACATGTGAAATTTGGGGCAGATTGGACAATGTACACTCAAGTTACAACAACTTCCTGATTCATGGCGAATAATTAGCCAACATGGCGACGCCATGCGTCCCCTATTTAGCATCATCAAGGTCTTAAGACCACATATGACCACATATGAGGTGAATCTGGTTAATCTGCTAGGAGTAATTTGTAAGGGTATGGGGCCTGTAACTTCCTGTTGCCAGTACGTGACGCTATGACTATGATTCAATATTGGCCTGTAGATGTCTTCAGGCAGGGACTCTTATCAAACATGTGAAGTGTGGGGCAGATTTGACCATGTAAACTCAAGTTACAGCAACTTCCTGTTTAATGGCAAAACATTGAAATTCGATGCCATGCCACGGACACGCTGTTCAACAAAAACTCAAACTTTGAACAGCTTTTCATCATAATGGTCTTTAGATTGCACTGCCCAAATTAGAAGTCAATCTGATTAATTCTCTAGGAGGAGTTTGTTAAAGTATGGAGCATGTAAATAGCAAAAATGCCTTAAAATTGCACAGTAAATTCAAATGGCTGACTTCCTGTTGGGTTTAGGGTATGGTTTCAAGAGGCTTTTTAAAAAAGTTTTGGGATGATATATCTGCCTCCAAATTTTAGTACATCTAGGTGAGGCGTACCGCTAGGGCTACTTCGTTGAAGGCTAACTTCTTGTTGGCAGTAGGTGGCGCTATGACAATGACTGAATATTGGCATGTAGATGTCTTCAGGCCGGGACTCTTATCAAATATGTGAAGTTTAAGGGCAGGTCACTCAAGTTACAACAACTTACTGTGTCAGGCAAAACATCGGAATAAGATGCCACGCCACGGACATGCTGTTCAACACAAACTCACATGCTTCATAATATAGCATCATCAATGTCTTAAGGCTTTTCTGCCCAAATTTGAGGTGGATCTGGTCAACCTGCTAGGACGAGTATGTCAAAGTATAACATGTGCAATTTCCTGTTGCTAGTAGGTGGCTCCCGAATTTGGTACATCTAGGTGAAACATGCTGCAGGGGCTGCTCTGTAGGGGGCGCTAGTGAGCTATTTTGCCACGCCCATGCACAATAACCATATCAGATGTAGAGTTTCGCCTATTCTGAAATGTGTGCAAACTTTTGTGAGCTTTTGAGCACCTTTAGCCCCTCAAAAATGCATCATTTGTATCAGTATGTTCAGCAGTTGTAATTACTTACTAATAATGTCCTTTTCTCTTCCTACTTATTGTATCTTTCGTATCCTCTCTGCTGCAGTAACCAGATCCCCCACAGCATAATAAAAACACTTTGAATAGAGTGGTTAGAATATATCACCCCTCCTTTTCATGGATCAAGGCTCATTTCCATGGAGGATTAGTTGTGAGCAGTGAAGCACAATTTTCATGGAGAAACTTGAAGCACTCCACCAACCACTAACTCCAGAAGTAGTCCAAAATAGTATGTGGGTTACTTCTTATTAATAGGTGAGACTGTACCTGATTCAGGTGAAACTGCTCATTATAAAGTTTCAGCACTGTTCACTTTCAACACCACAAACCTCTCATCATGACTCAAAGCTTGGAACAAATAGCCTTGTGGTGTACTGTGGGGTAGAGTACAGAAGTGCATACTGTGAACTGCACTTGCAGTTCTCTCCTTTTTGTCTTTATCTCATCTTCTCTCTCTCTATCTTTGTCTTTACGTTTCTACCCACCTGAAAACATAAAGACAATGGGCTTGTTCTGTTTTCTTACATGTAACAATATTAATAATAATAATAATGAAAAATACTCAGTAATTCACTAATAAAACACTGGATGGATTAAATCAATCAGGCAGCTTGAGAGAATGTTTAGATCTGAAGAAAGTTGCTAAACGATGTTTTTTTCCCAACTAACATCCCAACACACGTCTTAGCCATAATATTGCTCTGCTAGCTATTCACGATCTAACATATAACTAACTAGAACATACATCTAACTAGAATAATTAACACATGGATACAGGATTAGAACTTGGAAAATTATTTTTTTATTTCACTGTAGATAAAGCGGCTGTAATTGATCATTTTATTACAATGTATCAAATGACAATGTGAAAACAATGTGACAATGTAAAAGTTGTTGCTCACAGTGATGAACCTACAGAGAATTATCATATAAATTTGCAGCCCCTTGGCTCTATGGAGCTATATAGCAATGAACATAGTGGAGCATTTAGCAGCTTAAGAGCCAGATATTTCCCAAAGGAGTTGATAGAAACCAAAAACAAAACTTATTAGATTTAACTAACATTATATACTGTAAGGGCATATGTAAGGTAACATAACACCTAATCAGTGCTCGTACACATGCAGCAAAACATTTTTACCCTCTCTTCCGTGGCCAGAAAAGAGGCTTCCCTCTCCTCACAGCTGCACCGATGTGCTCGGAAATGTTAGGCAAATACATTCACCCTGAGAGCTGTCCGTTACTGTCTCTCTAGCTGACGGTTAATAACATCCAGGTGTTATTTTCCAACATGCTGCCAGAAGTGTCATCCAAGGCAAATTTCTGCATTTTTTTTCCTATTAAAGAAAAAAAATTCTCTCTGCTTCAGCTAAACCAAGTACCAGAGCTGCAGGTGCAATCAGTGCTGTGCTAAAACCTTTTAATTAACAGCATCTATCATCATTAGCCAAATAGTCAGCCAACAGTCTCACCGTTAACTCTTAGAGAGTGAAGCAAGGAGAAAAGTAAATGATGCACTGCTCTTCTTTGCTTTTCATCCCGTCGCCGTCAGCTCTCCTTCCCGTGCTCAGTCACTGTAGAGCGGCTCAGAAAACACATCAGTCTAAATCAGCTCCAGTTAATCAGTGTGCAGCTACTGGCCACCATCCTGTGACTCGCTGGACTAAATACCAAGCTAAAACTAGTGCCTGCTGATGCATGTGATAGCTGCAGACTAATTGTTATAGCTTGCCGCATTTAAATGAGATTGACCTTTGGTTTGGGATATTTGTCATGTAACTGCTGCTGGAATTAGAATAGCTATATTTGTTCTAAGCATTGTAATTGAAATGACTTTGGGCATTTTGTTTCACTTAAAGTTGTAAAAACCCTATAAATGTAATTTCAGAATGCATTTATTTGACTTTTTTGGTCTTGTTTCTCATGCTGCTTGCTTGGTGTTGTGTACAGACCAAAAACATTGCACAGGTAGTATTCAGGCAGTGGATTTCTGGAATTTTCTGGAAGAGAAGTAGGACAGTTAGTGTACGATGACA
The DNA here is from genome assembly GCF_020085105.1 of Siniperca chuatsi. Taxonomy (NCBI): domain Eukaryota; kingdom Metazoa; phylum Chordata; class Actinopteri; order Centrarchiformes; family Sinipercidae; genus Siniperca; species Siniperca chuatsi. The sequence goes on from NC_058054.1 coordinate 25,116,952, forward strand.
TGTTGAGTCAGTAAAATGATAAATATTGGTACTAGTAACTTGAGTCTTTGAACAATAGATGGAGTAGGTGGTGAAGATGATGTTTGGTGTTGTGCTTTGCACTTGATTCTAAATGGCCACAATTTCATAGCTAGTTAGAGAGGATTAAGTCACTTATACTGTACCATGGTCACATATGTGTGATCAAAATATAAGATTCATTCAAATATTTTTTTAAATTAATAAAATTGAATAAAAATTCATGATATATGTTTATTATGAGATACACAAAATATTTACATCATGTGCACTCTTCATTTGGTGCAACTATAACTCTTTATTAGTGCTACCATGTTTCTTTTATTGTTTTCTCTATTTTTAAATTTTTAAACTGTTTTAATACAGATTTTTACATTTGTTTAATGTATTTCAAATCTGTTGCTCTTTTTTTGCATGTGCTCTTCTAGTACTATATTTTGTATATAATTTTTATTGCAAAATCTTGGATCATGGCAATGCAATGTTTCACTGCACATTATACTTGTATAATAAAGTACGTGACAAATAAAGATTGATTGATTGAATTAATTAATTTCTATTTTGGGGCAGTGGAAAATTTCTGTTAGCACTGTTTTTTTCAACCTTGGATTAATCTCTTACTTACTGATCTTACAATTGGTATAAAAGGGTCACTACTCTGATTTTACATATCAAGATCAGTTTACTTGTGAAAACAGTTCAGGACTGTGTTCTTGGTCCCTGGCAAGAGCTTTCTTTTTTTCAACTTTATTTAGAGAAATCATTCATTAACAACAAAAGTCAAGCATATGTCTCTATAAAAACATAAAAAGAGCGCATCAGTCATTGTTTATTTAGGAGTGTGTCAATGCACTACAGCTGCAGCTATCGATTATTTTAGAAATCGATTATTTTAGAAATCGAGTATAGGAAATACTTTTGCTTTATTAAAGAGCAATAGTAAATATGCAAAAGAGAAAATAAGACAGGTCTCTTAAAATGAACAACTAATTGGTTTCATTTTTAGAAAAATTTACATTTTTATTGCTTAAAGTGCCTACAATAATATTATGTCAAAACCAAACCCCATTTAATGCATTTAAGTTTCATATTACATTCTGGGTTTTAAAGAAAACATGTTCTGAAATGCAAAACCAAACACCTTTTGCTTTAAAAAAGGTATATATACTTAATACTATATATATATATATATATATATATATACTTTTCAGAACTACAGCTCAGGCATAACGTAAGCCTCAACTGTCTTCTCTATGGCATTTGTAGGAGACAAAAACGAGTGGACAGGAACTGTGTCTTTCATAATAATAAATAAGATGAATGAAGCTCAGGCTTTCACAAACTGAGTGCAGCATTTTATTTTTTGTGGTTAATATCTAAAAGAACAAAACCTAGCTAACTTAGGGACATCATAACTAGCCACCACATTGATTTACGTTACTAGCTATTACTTATAGCCATAATTAAAGTAGCCTACATTCTTTACTAGCCTTCATAACTTGTGTCAGGTCCACCCTGTGGACTGGATGCATAGACTGTAACTTTATTCCTTCTGCTGACATGCTGAAGCACAGATGTCGTGCTGTTGTGGTAGGCTAGTTCAGTTTTACAATAGACACACTGTACAGAGTTTTCGTGGACACTTTCTGTCGCTTTCTCTGGCCTGTCCCTTCTCTTCGCCCCTCGCTATTTTCTCTCTTCGTCCTTTTTGTAATCCACACATCTAATCACACCAAAGACGCTCTGAACCATCTCTGATCACACACAGCATAAGCGTGTTGTGTGACAGTAACAATCATCCGTGCGAAACACAGTGCGCTGTATGTAACACACACATATATATATATATATATATATATATATATATATATATATATATACAGAAATTCTGCATAAGGACAATGCTAAAATATGTTTCTGGGTGGCACTTACAAAAACTGTGGTCTACACAGATGTCATTCTTCTACCTCTGAAGAAAATAGTTTGCAGGATAAAACAGGTGTATAACTTTAAAATAAATGCCCTGTGCTGTATTTCAGAAAAATAATTAAGTATATAGTAAATTCCATATGGATTCCCCTATTAGCTTATTGTGACTGTAAAAAGTCTTCCAGTATACAACAGTACTGGGGATGTAAGTAGTCTCTTTCAGAAAAAGAGATTTTTGAGTTTTAAGAAAACAACATGGGTGATGTCAACAAGAGATACTATTGAGTTGAATTCTGTGAAGTGTAGGATATGGGGTTTTAGACCTCTCTAGGGACGTAAAGTCAGGATACCTCTATCTCTGCAAAATCGACCATTCTTTTTTAAACCTGTCTCTAATTGATGATTAGATTGCAATAATAATCAATTTAATTCAGTCCAATACAACAACGTCAAAAACTCCCACCAAGCATTTTCTCACTGACATAGTCACAAAGAAAAATTATAGTAAGCCTTATGAAGGTGGTATTTCTTGCAGAGCTGTTGTACTGGATTGTAATAGGTTACAATAGATAGCAATAATTTTGCTGCTATTGTCTCTACCTAATGTAACATGAATGCCAGCAGTTTGTAAAAACAAGCAGGCATATTAATAATAAACTATATATAGCACTTTTCTTAACAATGTTACAAAGTGCTTTCCAAAAAAAATAAAACCAGAAAAGACAGATAATATAAGAATAAAGGCATGAGCACAGTGCAAGTGACATCATTGACCGAAATCTAACAGGGAGCCAGTGTAGGGAGGCAAGCACAGGGGTGATGTGATCATGCCTCTTTGTCCCAGTAATGAGACGAGCAGCAGCATTTTGTACCAACTGAAGACAGTGGAGGGAACCCTGGCTGATATCCAAGTAAAGCACAGTGCAATAATCAAGCCAAGAATAGATAGAAGCATGTACAACTTTTTTGTAGATCAGCAACAGTGACCTAATTTTAGAGTTTATCTTGAGCTGGAAGAAACATTTTTCACTTTATCATCAAAACAGAGGTTAGCATCAAATATTACCCCTAGATTCCTGGTAGCCTGCTTAATATTATTTGACAGACTGCCAACATTAGCACCAAAACAGCTGATGAATGTGGGGGACCGAAGAGAATGACCTCAGACTTATCATTAAATTTAAGGAAATTCTGGGACAGGATTTAATATCAGAGAGGCAAGTTGTGAGATTTGCTAGGCTGCTAGGATCTGTGGTTTTTAACGGCATGTAAATAAAAATGGTAAAGCACATCATGATTTTGAATAACCTGGCCAAGGTAGCATGTATATAGAAAACAGAAGGGGGGCCAAGAACGGAGCCTTGAGGGACACCACAACTCAAATGAACTGTCGAGGAAGTAGAGTTACCCAGAGCGACAGAAAAAGTTCTGTTGGACAGGTATGATTGTAGTAAGCTAAGAGCCGAACCCTTGATTCCTACCTATGTCTCTAAGCGATGTAAGAGGATACTATGATCGACTGTATCAAAGATACTAAGAGAACTAAGTCACCTCTGTCTGCAGTCAGCAGTACGTCATTAGTAACATTAACAAGTGCTGTCTCGATACTATGAAGTGCTCTAAAACCAGACTGGAAACATTTAGAAACGCTATTATTATTCATTAAAGATATCATCTGAGATGAAATTACTTTCTCCAGAACCTTAGACAAAAAAGACAATTGGAGATTGGTCGATAGTTACATATGAACAGGGGGTTCAAATTAGGTTTCTTTAGCAATGGGTAAACAATGGCATGCTTAAAACTGTCTGGAAAAGAACCAGAGGCCAGAGAATTGTTAAAGATTTGCAAAATAACAGTGAAAAATACCTCCTTGAGCAGCTTAGTGGGGATGATATCTAGGATGCAGGAGGAGTTCATATGAGGGACTGTACTCTCTAACATTGAAATTGTAATGGGTTGAAATTGAAGAGAGGCAGAATAACATGGGGAATGGAAAGAATGCAATGGTCAGGCTGGATTTGGAACCTGATATTCTCTACCTTATTGACAAAATGAGTGAGACATTTTTCAGATAGCCCAGCATCAGGTTCAGGAAAAGAAATGGAGAGACTGCTAATAACAGAATCAATTTCCTTAAAGATAACTTTAGGAATGTGGTTATTTCTAGATATAAGTTCAGAAAAGTCAGCCGATCTCACATCCTTAACTGATTTCTGATAAATTTGGTTTTTAAGGGTGTTATATGTTGTTTCGGACTTGTTAACCTTCCATTGTCATTCAGATTTTCTACAGAGCATGTTTGCAGCAATAAAGCAGGCTCAGGGTTAAGGAAGATGTCTTATGCTCATTTAGTAAAAACTGGAGATAATCAAGTTATCTGCCTGGATAGAGTAAGATTTCTAGGATTGACTGTAATAAAAGTACATATACTGTACATGTGGGTAGAAGAAAAGAGCATGAAAGTGTAGATAGAGCAGGCACACCTCAACATCACAGTAATTACTCATTTGGCAGGAGTGAGTGTTCAGAGGGTATTCATAAGATAGTGACGGTAGTCTTCTCCACCACCTTTGACATGAGTGAATCATGTTAAAGCACCCAAAAAAGAGCAACTAAAAAGAACAAGAGGGTGTATGTAAAAGAAGGAGCATAATACTGTAGCATCAGTGTTTGATTATGCAAATATTTGTTCATTTTAATATTATTAATTTATTAATTATGTTGACATTTTCAGTCATCAGTGTTAAATAATATAATTTTGAGTTATATTACATCTGCTCACCTATTTGTTTTGTTATTATTTTGTGAAATTTTGTGAACATACATTAAATGAATACAATAATTGAGAGCAATTGGACGGATAGACAGTTCTATTTTGAATATTTCAAGGCCAAACCTGCATAATATATAAGGCACACCTTGGTACAACGTTTGATCATATGACAAAAGATGTACTATATTTTTGCATTTTAAAACAAAGCACATTGTTTAAGTCATAGTTATCTATAATTCTATTAAAATCTGTACTACTAGTCCATTCACCAAGTGTCCCTCTATTTTCTATATAATGTTCATGTCTGTATGGAAGCACGTGCTGTCATTATGAGCAGGAAAGGTCAAGTTTCACTTACTAAATGGAGTTTTAATAATAGTGCTGAATGGAAGTATTTCCGCCTCCAGTTGCTACAACATTAAAATGCTGCTTATATGTTAATGCATTAATGATAATAGTCCAATAATGAAATATATATATAACAGTGGCGTAGCATAAAAATCTGGGCTTCATGCATTTGCAGCCTCAGTGGGCCCCCTTCCTCTTTTAATACGTCCATTGTCACACCTGTACAAATAACTGAATCAACAAGTAAGCACATGCACCTGTGGTTGTCATATTGTAATGGTTATTACTAATCAAGTGTTTATAAACGAATTTTAGAAAGTCTGCACAATCAGAAATCTCAGCAAACACTCTCTTCTCAACATACAGTAATTACTGTGTGAAGCTTTCCCTATGAGTTCATTACAGTACATTATAGAACATAATGGTTACAAATCTGAGCTTTCCTTTGGAGACTAATATGCAACACAGCAACTACAAACTAATTACAGCCCATTGCTCTCTTTACCATGGTACCATCTGAATGACCCTATACATATATATATATATAACTAACTTTTAATTCCAGGCTAATTGAGGGCCCACCTCATGTTGGGCCCTGAGTACTTAGTTTCACTTTTCCCCTTACTACTATGCCCCTGTATCATAATTACTTTTACTAATGATACTTTAAGTGTATTTTGTTGTTAATATTTCTGTGCTTATGTTTCAGTAAAATTTTGAATGCAGGACTTTTAATTGTAACAGAATATTTTTACATTGTGCTATTACTACTTGTAAATGAATAATGAATCTGAGTACTCCCTCTGGCACTGGTCTTGATCAATACTCTTTCTCTTCCTTATTGTTAATAATTTAAATAGATATTGACAGTATCTGACAAGATGGTATGAATAAACTAATGGCTACACAGTGCGGAGGAGCAAGCTGATAGGCATTGAGAAAGCAAAGGTTGCTCTAGCACCTCTTGTGTTTTCAGTCGATTTATCTTTTTGTAAACATTTTGCTTGCAGCTCCAAACTGTGCCTTCAGACTCAGTTTCCCTGAGTTGCCCTGCATTGATGAAAGAACAATGTGGTCAGAGTTAATGATAGTATAAATTGCACTGTGACTGTGGCCAGGCTATAGACATTAATTGGTGCATTATGTGAGAATGAACCTCCTAATGAAGCACTAGTTTGACCATATGCTCCCAGGGCCATTCCTTCTGAGGAAAGCTTTGTCATGGTTTGTGCTAAATGGTTACAAATCTGAGCTTTCCTTTGGAGACTAATATGCAACACAGCAACTACAAACTAATTACAGCCCATTGCTCTCTTTACCATGGTACCATCTGAATGACCCTATACATATCTATTGTGTATTATTAAGGGAATTGGCCTATTGTGTGTATCCTAGAGTAGTCACAATGCTGTCAACACCATAATTATAGTATTTGTTGCCAGTAATAGTAAACTATTGACCGCAAAAAGGCAGTGTAAGAGCAGCCAGTGGGAAACTGAGACAATGATACAGTATATGTACCTCTCTCTGTGTATGTTCCTGAGTAAGTGTGTGTGTGTGTGTGTGTGTGTGTGTGAGAGAGAGAAAGTACTCATGGGAAAACAGTGTGTCACTGCTGGTATTTTGTTCAGAGGGAATGCATAATGTGGTAATATTAAACGTCTCTTGTTTTGCCAGCAAATACTATATGCAGATGAAGTGAATCTGTACTTTTCTGCTGGTATTTGCATAATCTTCACATACCTTGGGGTTCCACTGTGGCAGGACTAAAGTGATGAAATGATCATCAGCTACTTGAAATCGATGAATTTTTTCAGACTCATCTCTCTCTCTCTGTCACTGTGTTCTGTTGACCGGTTGAAGTGAAATAAGGTCTTTGCTACTGCCCGGCATTTGGCCAGACAGCTAAGGAACCGAGTGCACTAGAAGTCTAGTAATTTAAATGTAGCTCAACTCCATAGTATCACATACTGTGACCAGGAACAGTCAGGTCACAGAGATGGATGGTGATTTTATATTTTTCTTACTGTCAACAAATCCCATAAAAAAACATTAAATTGATCCTACTAACAAGTATTGTGTGTAACCAAAGCCTGATATATCTCATTTCTCTGTACCATAGAGCTCCATTGTTGTCAAGTAAGGGAAGTCTGAACATTTTGAGAGACGAATTAACACATTGTTGGTTTTCATATTTTCATGGGATTTGTTAGCATGAAGAAAAATAGACAGAATAATTAAAATAAATAGAATTATGCCAGCCTTATCTGTAAGTGTTATATTTTTTTCTCTCTCAGTCTTTAAGCCATTTCTCTCTCTAATCCTGCGTGTATTGTTCATTGTGGTTAACATTGAGGTTGGACCAATAGATTGCTTTTTAGTGAAAAACATGGAGTTAGTCAGTGTTGTCCACCCCCAATATAACAGATGTGATGCATTTTTGCTTTGTTTTTGCACATTATTATATTGAATAATTGATCAACATTGCATTGGCTATCTTATACCTGATTGTAATTGATTTTCTGGCCAGTTGGAGGCAGTACAACAAGATCTAAACGCAGCATTGACATATTATCATCTTATAAAATTGTTATGGCAAATGTGTTGGCAAACACATCGTGCACACACTGTGCAGCAAGCACAGAACAACATTATCATTCATTTGGAGTCAGAACTCTAGCTACCCAAGGAATGAAATCCAATATTACCTCTTATTTAAGCTCTGTTTTGGTCTCCACCAACCCCTGAGAAATGTGTTTGGCTTTTTAGCTGCTAAATGCTCCAATATGTTCACCAGCTACTTGCTAACTGTGTCTGTCTGCCTTTTGGTGCTGGGCAGGTAGTGTACAGTGAGTTTTTCAAGGCTCTTTTGCTGAAAATAGCTGCCTGGTTCTGCTGGAAATAATCAAAGAGAGCTGTGAAACTGGAACAACATAGTTAAGTTGTTGCTGTAAAACCAAAACAATGAGCTGAAAGACACTGCTCCATAGAGCTGAGGGGGAACAGCAGTGTCAGGTGATAATTCCTTGTGGGTTTGTCTCTGCGAGCAACACCTTTCACAAAACACATTTGACTCATTTTTCAAAATTGTTTAGTGCAGCTTTAAAAAGCTTTTAACTTCTAATGCAGCATTTTGATAATCATGCAGTGATTTAACAGTGATATGTGGCTAAGAGTAAACAAAAGTATATTAAATGGTGTCTGGATTCTATCCTAATACAAGACACTGGGAATGACAAGAGTAAATGGGTCCATTGATTTTATGGCGCAAATCAATAGGGTGTAAGAAAAATATGGTCAGAAATTTGTAACAATTTGAGTCACCATAAATTTGACAGTAATGTACATGTAGCACCTTTAACCTCCTTTTTATTCTGGCTCGCTGAAGTACCTTTTCAGAGTCTTTTGTGTGTGAATGTGTCTACATGTAATGTTATGCATGTGTATGTATTCACCTTTTAATGTATTCATAATTTCAGGGAGTTCAGCCACTGGAAGGTGAACAGCCTGGCAACAGAGAAGAGAGATTTCCTCAAAGCTCCATTGCCCTTAGCGCCAGAGTTCTTACGCAACCTGCGGTTACTGGGGCGACGACCAACCCTGCAGCAAATCAACGAAAATCTCATCAAGAAATATGGGACCCACTTCCTAGTTTCTGCTACCCTGGGAGGTAAGGAAGGACTGCAGATGACATACTTGCTTTTATTCTTGGGTTAAGAAGTGTCACCACACAACAAAAATAGACAAGCTACTACTTAGGCCTCACAGTAAAATACACTGAGTTATAGCCTATATTAGTGTAGTGCTGCAGAAGTGTTGTTTTCAAGGAAAAATGTCAAGTGAAAAGCAAGTTGTAACAGTACCTCACCTTGCACCTGCAACATTCATCTAATATTGTTTTCCTCAGTAATTTTCCACTCATCCTTCCCTCTGATGAACATTGTGCGCAGCTGCAAGAGTCTTACAAAGCAGAAAAGAGATTAAATTGACCCGTTTCTTAGCATATGTCTGTTTTTATTGGATTTCTTTTTAACCTCTATCTCCGAGGAGAGAAGTAACTCACAGAACAGAAACGCCAGTTGTATTGATCATGTGCACCTTACAAAACAAGACTGAGACCTGTGCTGCGTTCAAAGTGACGACCTCATGATATTGATACACTGCTGATCCGGGTCATCAGATAGCAGCCCAAATATATGAGTAGATTTTTACAATTGGCAATTGGGACTTGTAGAAAATTGTAAGTGAGTATATAAACATCTCAGCATCTAAGCATCCATTTCATCAGCGTTGGGGAGATTTACAAGGCCAGGCTCCGCAGATAAGTCAAACCGTGTAATATACAGTGAATGTATAAAATAGTGGGGGATAGTTACTCACTAAGAGATATAATGGACTTTAAATTATGACAAAACACTATTATTTGAAACCAACATTACCCATGGATCTTGTAAAGCAGGCCATTTTGGCTACCGCCCATTCACACACTGTTCACATAGAAGAAAAATCCTGTTTACTTCATACACAGTCTCCTGACAATCTCTCTGATATTTTAGTTATGTGTTAGGTTTGCATCCACAGACACCTAACTGTGGTGCCACTTATCACTGGATGTATGCATTGGAGCATCAGCGTGGGAGACAGAGCACAGATGAATTCAGTGACAGACTGATAGTTAGACTCTATGTGTAATTAACAGCCTCAACTAAATGGGCAGAGCCTGTCTGCATACTGATGAGACTGTGGCTGAGAGAAAGCACACATCCCTGATCTAATTTTTTTCTCTTTGTTCTACTGTTTTCATCTCTTTCTTTCTTGCTTTTTTATGGCTGTCTTGCCAGACATAGTTACATTGAGCTATGAAGTATATTTTCGCACAAATGTTAGCTGGGCTGAAGTTAATAAATTGTCTTAATGACTGTCAAAAATAAAATACACTTACCTGAAAAATGTAAAGAATCAGTCAGTAAGTTAGTATTGGGGAAGCCAAGCAAAGACACAAACTTGGTAATAATAACTTTAACTATAACAACTATAACTAATAACTATTATTGTACTGTTTTTGTCATTGGTCATTTGGCCATCTTTAGCTTTTTTTTGAGTGTCTGAAATCACTCCCTTGTTAACTCATTCACTTCTCCCTGTATAATAGACACTAGGTAGTTTACTCTATAGTGAGCAGTAAATTCAGATTTCAGACACTTTTTGTCAGTCATCACTGACAGGTGTAGAGCAGCATAATAGCATTTTTTGACTCTAGAAAATGTGTTGTATTACATTGTTGGATCGTTAGCAGAAAGTAGTGTGCATGCCATGGACACAGGCCTGTCGCATTGCGTGCCCCCCATTACGTACCCCTTGACACACAGCTAATGTGTGTCTTTTTGGTTGTCTGAATGACTTTAAAGCTTATATCTCTTGGCTCATAATTTGATTATAATATCCATAAATTATGGTGTGGTTTGTTATAAACCACTAAAAGTATAACACAGGACACAAATCCTGGTCGTTATACTACGTCATTTGACATCTGTCAGCGTGTTCGTTTATGTGTGGAAGAACAGTCCAGAGAAAGTCTATTTCTCAATTTGTTGTTTATTAAAGCATTGGAGGATCAAAACATATCTTGTACAAGGATCTTTTCTATTCAGTAAACCACAGTCAGCAAGCTATTAGTCTGTAGCCAACATCCTAGGAAAGAGTGCTCTTCTTAACATTACACAGAGTTTTAAATGAGAATGTGCAACTATCTGATAGGTTTCTACAGAGGTGGGGAGGAGCTGTGGTTTAAACTTAGCTCTCCCTTCGTTGGTGCACAGGCTGGTCCCAGCCTCTTGGCACACGATTCCACCATTCGTGTGGATACAGCGCCCTAGGGGTGGAATCCTACACTTCCTCTGTTTGTAAGTTGCTAAAGTCGCCGCTTCGTTCCCCACAAAGCAACCTTCATTTAAATTATTCTCACACATCCTTTAGACTTTCTAGCTCTGAAATATGTCACAGCGCGGATAAAAAGTCACACAGCTGACGTACTGTTAGCCTAGCATGCTAATATTACATAAACATATGGATGGACCATATGTTTACAGACATCCACAGATAGAAACAGATGAACGAGCAAGGGCAGTCGTGCCGGAAAAGGGCCGAAAATTAGCGTGTCCATCCGGTTGTCATGTTTCCATCACTGCCAGACTGCAGAGTCATTTGAATGAATTCAGGAATGAATGCCGACTGTACCCTTTCCTGCAGATGTTAGTAACAGGTGTGGGAAACTAGCTACAACTACCTAACTACCTGTTAGCTAACTGATACAATACTTCAGAGTTTAGAAATAAGACATTCTACATTTCCACCAAACTCAGATGAGGTTGTGCCCTACCACACAAGCTAGGAGTAAAAGCTAAAGTTATGCCTCACATTCAAAGGTTCCTCTGTATATTTAATTCCTGCTTAAACTGACAAACAGCTAGCAAGACAATACACAATGAGAGCATCACTGGATGTTTTAAAAATCTTTGAGAATGTGACACTGTGGCAAGCTGACATTTGCTATATTTCATCAGCATTAGCTTGCTTCTGCTAGTTTATGTGGCTGCAGTAGCTAAAATATAAAATAATATCTGTCCAACAACTAAGTTAGCTTAAAATGCTAACTCCTTAGACTCAACGACTAATTCTCCACTTGCTGAATTGAAACTAAATCAAGTGAAGAGTGCATGTTGAATATTTCAGGAGGTGGGAGTTTGGAGCATTTACAGTACACTTGATGATAGATTATTGTTTTTTTTAAGATATTACTCATTACCCTTTTAAATCAGTATATTTAAATACTTGATTTCATGAGAAAAAAGAAAAGAAAAATCACATCTTTATATCAATTATCACATGGAGCAACAAATTGTCTGATAAAAGGGCAGAAGCAAATGATACATTATCTGCATCACAGCAGACAAACCACAAAACCACCGTGAGACAGTGAAGGCCTGCCAAAGAAATGTCAAATGCAGAAGCAGAATGTCACTTCAGTTTTTCCATGGATAATATCAGCTTGTTGCTCTGGCATGGTGGAATGTTATAATGGCAGTGACCCTTCAGTAATTTCCCCTTTGTAACCACATTACAGAGAGGATTCAATACTTCATTCAATAATAAGAAGAAAGAAGTATTTTTTTCAATACAGTGCACTGTAAAAAATAGAGTTTAGGTGACTGAAAAACTGACTAGATTTATTGATTGATTATTGATATACAGGAGAGGAGTCTTTGACCATTTTCCTGGACAAGCAGAAGCTGAATAAGAAGTCGGACGGTAACAGCAACAGCTCAGTGGTGTCTCTGGAGCTGCTCCATCAGCTGGCCGCTTCCTACTTTACAGATCGAGAGAGCACCCTAAGGCGACTGCACCACCTCCAGATCGCCACCTCTGCTATCAAGGTACTGTCAACATGCATGCAGCGAGAGACTAAGCCCACTTGTTCAGCTTGCTACAGTACATATCTAGATACATATTCTTTACTTTCGTGCTGGAAAATGTCTATTTCAATATATAGCACCTATACAAATGCAATGTTTATTTGCTATATGTAGACTTGTGTTTGCAGTTCTCCAGGTCCACAAACAACCACCCATCAAGGTAGACACACAAACATTAATGCTCTTTTGGGATATATTACTCCATGCTGCACCTATAACAAATAGTTCTGCTTGCTCTCAAGGTATGCACACAAACAATCTTTATTAAAGATTATTTTCTGCTGTGGACGAGAGAGTGCTTGCAAGGACATTTTTTGAAAATGGCAGGCCGGATTAAAAGCACTGTAGCCCACAGAGGCACTAAAGCATGGCAAATGTCAAGTTTCTTTAAAGTCCCAGTGGGAAACATGTATTTATGCACACTGTACTCTACTGTATGCCACATGGACTGGGTTACAAGATGGTGTATGCATGCTCTCCTGTAGGTGTATGTGCACTCTTATCACTTGAGAGTTAAAACACCTGGCAATTATCATCAGTTTAGTAAAAGGTGTTTGATTTTGGCACAAAGTGGCTCTGACTGTAGAATTTGACTTGTTTTAAACCTAACACATAAGCCAGTTCATTTTGTTTACCTTCACACTCAACACTCGACTCGCCTTGACATGGTGCATCATCATCTACCCAAAATCCACCACCAGGCTTTTACTAGCTCTTTACATCATTAATTGCAAAGAGGAACAGTTTAGTTGAAAATCCACTCAAACAACACAGAAAAATAAATCATATTTTCTCCTCTGCCTGGTTTTACCTTGTATAAATCCTTTCTTTCCCCTCCTGACAACTGGAAGCAAAACATAACCAAGCAATAAATTTTTCACATCGAAACAGATCTGTTGGCTTTCATGCGATGACAGCAGGTGTGTGGGTGGGTGGACTGTGCTTTCATGGCTCAACTTAAATAGCAAATCTGATTGAAATGAGTAATTGCTAAGTGTCAACTTTGTGTGTACCTTGAATAAGGCGGCTCATTTCCAAGTGCCGTCGCTGAAAATGCTGCATGCAGCTCGCTGTATGCAGAGGTGAGATTGACCATTTTTGTTTCCAGGAGTCACTTTAAAAGGGACACTGAAGCACTTTTTTGAAAATCTTTTTTCCTACAAAGCCTTGAATGGTCATATATGAGAAACAGGGAACACAAAGGCCTCCTGGACTCAACAAAAAATTGCTTTTACCTTGAGAAAAAAGTAGTATGAGAACATGAAATTGAATTTTAATGACTGAAAAAAAGATTTTTGCACAACATTTTCATAACATATTAGCTACAGGGAAAACAGCACCTAGACGAACTTTGCTGCAGTGCAGGCTGTACTCACAGTCTAAAAGGGAAAAAAAGAAAAAATAGATAACCTCATAACCTCTGCATACTCAGACCAACACAGTTTTCATATTTATTAACAAGCTTTATCACAACAAACCACCACTTTAATATGCAAGCAAACATAACAAACAAGATTCTTGCTTACTGAAGTATGCTGAGGATGAATGATGCATCTCATAACAACTACAACATAAAGCCACAGAAACACATTTTCTGCTAAGCCTGAATTAATTGTGAATTGAAATGTTGCTCAATTTGACACATTTGTGTCTGTAGGGAGAGCTTAATGACTGACTGTCACATTAAAACAATCTGTTATCTTTCAATTCAATTAAATTCAATTTTATTTATATAGCGCCAATTCATAGCAGAAGTTATCTCATTTCCTATAGAGCAGGTCAAGACTGCACTCTTTATAATATTATTTACAGAGAGAGGGAGGCACAATGCAAATACCACCTAGAAATTTTAAAATAGTAGAAATGGTAAATGGACTGTACTTATATATCGCCTTTCTAGTCTTTCTGACTACTCAAAGTGCTTCAAAATGTAATTGTTGTGTTAATATTAATAAATTAATAATAATAGGAATGATGGCTATAGGAAAAATAATGTCAGTATTAGTAACAGAGCCAACAACAACAACTGTTGTAGCAGTTGTTGAGCAGGAACACGGGGGCAGTAGGTGGCCCACAACCACAGATCCAGTCTCTGCAGCTCTGGAGGCAGAAATACCTGCTGAAAGCGGCAGGAGAGAAGAGAGAAACAAGAAAGCACAGAACTACGGGAGAGAAAAGATGTCGAGTTAGTAACATGCAATAAAGGGATAAAAATGCAGACAGATGGAGATGGAGAGGAGGAGAGAGGAAAGAGGTGCATCGTGGGAAGTCTCCCGGCAGTCTAGGCCTATAGCAGCATAACTAAGGGATGTTTCAGGGCTCACCTAAGCCAGGCTTAATTATAAACTTTATCAAAGAGGAAAGTCTTAAGCCTACTCTTAAATGTGGAGATGGTGTCTGCCGCCCGAACCCACATTGGGATGTGATTTTTTTTTGACAATATGCACCACTAGTTTTCTATCTTGTGATGTGGTGGGCCTCGACATAAAAAAAATTCCCCAAGGCCCCCTAACAGGTTGATCTGGCCATGGAGATGGAACTGCTGTCCCTAAATAAAAATGCTATTGCTACTACGGCTGTTCTTGATTAAATTTAGTTTAGTTTTTTTAGTGAACCGTAGTCTTCAAGAAAAAAAACAAAAAAACTTAAAGGCGTTACTCTGCAAAATCACCATTTCTATGTGTTACTGTCAGGAAGTGGAGAAAAAGGACATAAAAAAGGAAGAACTGATCTAAAGTGCATGATGGGATATTTCTACAATACCTACTTTTTCTCATCTCTGCTGCACCAGTTGTCAGCAGCAAGGACACACCAATGACTCTCCTAAACTCTTTTAAAGAGTAGAAAGTCCTCCCGTCCACCCACCTCATACATTTCTTGCAGTTTTGTGACAGGTAAAGCTTTAGTAAAAATAACATTAAAATGGGGAGAGCTAGATGCAACAGCATAACATAAGGCAGGGAAACCAAGCTGCCCAAAAGTCATCATATGCCATCGAAAAAAGAAACAGTTATCACTGCCCATGCTCAAGAGACTCAGACTGAGTGGAAGAAATCAACAAATCAACCTAAATTACAATTCAAATGCTGCTGTTGTCAGGTGAAAATTTTTTTCCCAACTAGGTCTGAAATGAAGAGAACTATGTTTTCAGGTTAGCAAGCAGCTACGGAATTCAGCATGTTTGAGTTTTATTGTCTTCATTTAAATGAAGTTTTGGTTATGTTACATGAGAGATTAATATATATGTGTTATTGTCCATACATTTCCAACTGGTTTGAAGTAGAACATTTGATGTCACATACTTCTGTGCACCAATCAGGTTTCAGCAACATTTGAATCAAAATCTGATGACAGTTGTCAGTTGTTTGCTAAAGTTGTGAATCCACTGTCAATCAAATCTGATTAAACCACACCCACACAGTCCTGATAAAACAGATTAGCTGAGATTTTGACTGTTAAACTCTTCATAAAAAATACTTAAGGATGTTTTTACCCAAACTTTACCTTTGATTGCTGCTTATTTAGTCATGGACTTTTAATATTATAAAGAAACACATTTTCAGGTGCTTTAAAATCTTATCAAATCTTTTGTTCCATCCATCTATACATCCATTTTCTGCTGCTTACATTGGGGCAAAAATGTATTTAGTCAGTCACCAATTGTGCAAGTTCTCCCACTTAAAAAGATGAGAGAGGCCTGTAATTTTCATCATAGGTACACTTCAACTATGAGAGTCAGAATGGGGGAAAGAATCCAGGAAATCACATTGTAGGATTTTTAATGAATTAATTGGTAAATTCCTTGGTAAAATAAGTATTTGGTCACCTACAAACAAGCAAGATTTCTGGCTCTCGCAGACCTGTAACTTCTTCTTTAAGAGGCTCCTCTGTCCTCCACTCGTTACCTGTATTAATGGCACCTGTTTGAACTTGTTATCAGTATAAAAGACACCTGTCCACAACTGTCACACTCCAAACTCCACTATGGCCAAGACCAAAGTCCTGTCAAAGGACACCGGACACAAAATGGTAGACCTGCACCAGGCTGGGAAGACTGAATCTGCAATAGGTAAGCAGCTGGGTGTGAAGAAATCCACTGTGGGAGTAAGTATTAGAAAATGGAAGACATACAAGACCACTGATAATCTCCCTTGATCTGGGGCTCCACACAAGATCTCACCCCGTGGGGTCAAAATGATCACAAGAACGGTGAGCAAAAATCCCAGAACCACATGTGGGGACCTAGTGAATGACCTGATCAGTTATACACTACACCTCCAGGGACTCAAATCCTGCAGTGCCAGATGTGTCCAGGCCCGTCTGAAGTTTGCTAGAGAGCATTTGGATGATCCAAAAGAGGATTGGGAGAATGTCATATGGTCAGATGAAACCAAAATAGAACTTTTTGGTAAAAACTCAACTTGTTGTGTTTGGAGGAGAAAGAATGCTGAGTTGCATCCAAAGAACACCATACCTACTGTGAAGCATGGGGGTGGAAACATCATGCTTTAGGGCTGTTTTTCTGCAAAGGGACCAGGGCGACTCATCCGTGTAAAGGAAAGAATGAATGGGGCCATGTAACGTGAGATTTTGAGTGAAAACCTCCTTCCATCAGCAAGGGCATTGAAGATGAAACGTTGCTGGATCTTTCAGCGTGACAATGATCCCAAACACACCGCCCGGGCAACGAAGGAGTGGCTTCGTAAGAAGCATTTCAAGGTCCTGGAGTGGCCTAGCCAGTCTCCAGATCTCAACCCCATAGAAAATCTTTTGGATGGAGTTGAAAGTCCGTGTTGCCCAGAGACAGCCCCAAAACATCACTGCTCTAGAGGAGATCTGCATGGAGGAATGGGCCAAAATACCAGCAACAGTGTGTGAAAACCTTGTGAAGGCTTACAGAAAACGTTTGAGCTCTGTCATTGCCAACAGAGGGTATATAACAAAGTATTGAGATGAACTTTTGTTATTGACCAAATACTTATTTTCCACCATTTGCAAATAAATTCTTTAAAAATCAGACAATGTGATTTTCTGGATTCTTTCCCCCCATTCTGACTCTCATAGTTGAAGTGTACCTATGATGAAAATTACAGGCCTCTCACATCTTTTTAAGTAGGAGAACTTGCACAATTGGTGGCTGACTAAATACTTTTTTGCCCCACTGTACCTGGGGCGAGGTCACAGTGGCAGCAGGCTAGCCAGCCACAACCTCCAGCTTCTCCTGAGGGATCTCAAGACATTTCCAAACCACATGAGATCTACAGTATAATCCCTCCAGCATGTTCTGGGTCTACCCAAGGGCCTCCAACCAGTTGACAATGCCCAGAAAACTTCCAATGTTAATACATGTATGATATTAAAAATATATAAAGAGGCACGCCCTGGTGGCTCACAATATTGAGAGCGCGCACCATGTACCAAGGATTTTGACATTCAGGATTTTGGACTCATTCAACTTTTACACTTCTAAATCTAAGGGGAATGACACTTTGTCCATTACATGTATTGAATGTATATAAAGATGGACGACACTCTCAAAACCTCTCGGCGCAGACATTGACGCCGCGGTATCTAGGTCCTGGCCAACTCAATCGCAAGCAGGGCTCAGCTGTCAATCATGACGTGAAACCCCCTTTTTTATAGTATCAAATTACTAATTAGAACCAGACTTATCAGAAAAATGAACACTTGAACATACATCAGCATGATAAGAACTACCTAAAATGACAGAAACCAACTTTGGGGAAAAATTTCTGACATGTACTTTGATTTTTTAGTTTGGCCCATGTCCCATCCGCTAAGATGGAGGGGGCGTGGTTTGTGACCTATACTGCAGCCAGCCACCAGAGGGTGATCGAGATGTTTGGCTTCACTTTTGGGGAGCTGTCATGTCGTCCATTTTTATATACAGTCTATGGCATAAACAACGTGTGTCCAAAAAGGTTTACACCTGATGTCATTTATCATAATAACTCAAGAGGAATCCATGCTTGAACCTTAATTTTTTCACACCACAGTTTCCCTAATGACAAAATGATCTAATTAGATTGTGTAATATGCTGCGTAAATTTGCATATGAATAATGTAATGTAACAAAACTAATTTTCTTGAAACAATTCAACTCCTTAATGCTTTAATATAAGCTCATACCAACTATCTGTTATGTGGATATAGATTTAGAAATATGCAACATGTGTGTTTATTTGTTTTATTAATTCTCATCAGCATTAATAATTTAAAGTCTCATTCAAATAAAAATCACATTCAAATCAAAAAACTAAAAATGCACATATGAACCTATTTACCTGTCCATGATGACAGGAATAAAGCAGCTGTTCTCCTTTAAGACTGACAGGCAGGTAAATAGTCCTGTTCTTTAGCAATTGCAAACTCTCATTGATTTTGCACACCCGCCTACACACACACTTAGAAGTGCACACACAACAAACACACAGCTACTCCCGCTTGAAGAGCATCCTTTACATGTTTCTGCTAAATGAGGATCTCTGGTATGCAAGCCACCTGCCGCGCCGTGTTCTGCCAGATCAACTAGTCGCCCAAGAGGAAGTGACACTGAGTGGGATGTACTTGACCTGTGTCCATGTACGCCTCTGGGCTCTGTGCCACTGCAGCACTGAGTAGGAGGTAGGAATGAAATACATTATCTTTATCTCCAGCAATAAAGTGGAGGAACCTCAGTCACATATCCAGTTTAGACTACAGTTTTGCGAGACAAAAAAGACCCTCTGTAACATCTGTGTGAAATCTGCTGTTTGGAAATGAGAGAGGAACTGGCTCCGTATGACGCAAAGGAAGGCAGAGTATTTTTACCTCAGCACTGTGGTTGTCAAGCACCAAAATCAGCAGGGAAACTGCAGTCAGACACTTCACTCCACTATAAAACCTCATCATGTTGTAGTGAAAACATTTTTGTACAAATTACATTTTTTTATTGACCAACATACTATATATAGTAATAGAAAGATAAAGTAAAAGCGTCACACCTTTGTTGTTACTTTAATCTCCCATAATTCTTTGTGGTGTCAAAATTATATTTGATGATGTCATATAACAGGAGAAATTACTTCTGGGTAGTTAACCTAGCAATTTACATGATCCATAGTGATGTATATAACAGTCAGTGTTTGGGATGTGATGGAACAAAGATATATAGACATACATTTCCCATTTCTAATCACATTTCCTAAGGCATTATACTATATTTTGTCAGCTAATCCCATGAAAAGACCAAAACCAACAATATGTTAGTCTGTCTCTTAATTCTTTATGACTTCTCTACCCAGTCTGTGGCACTCAGTCCCAAGACTGAAGACATATCTTTAAAAATGGGTCACAGATATAGTTTCATTTTTGAAATTAGTAAATAATTTCCTTAAACAGCTGGACACTGTGGCTTTTAACAAATGTTACTCAAGCAGGAGGAAATTGTCCATTTGTTGGGGACTATTTTCAACTATGGATCAATGCATATTTGTGGGTATTTACAGCAGCAACATGGTGTATGTGGGACTGATTCAAAATAAACTACAGTGTGTGTGTGATGCCCCACGTCTTTGAACATTTTTGGATTAGCCGAGAGCTGGCGGAGTCAGGCACTGCCAAGATGGTGTCAGCCAGAGCCACCACCCTGAGCTTTAAACTGACTCTTCAGAAACCTAAGAGACTAACTCCATATTTTATGCAGTCCATGCTAATAACGCAGTAGTAGGAACCCATTCAAAGAATGTAAATTGCTTAAATTATGGTCTTTAATTCAGTAATGTAATATAACTGCTGCAATAGGAACAGTAATGCATTACTTTACTCAGTTGCAATAAAAATAATAAATGATTATATTACCTGAATGTCAAAAAAAAATTTAGGGTCATACTCTGCCATGTTTAAATAATGCACACTGTTGAATAAACATTAAAAACAAAATAGTCCAGGCTGAATGATCCTCTAAGTGAAGGGCTCTTGGGAGTTTTCAACAAAGGCAGAGACGGGGGCGGTATCTCAGGTGTATTATCATTGAAGTTCCTCACACGAGTAACAAACAAGCCGCGTGTGTGTTTAGTGTAACATAGCTGAAATGTATTAGCTCTAAAGCTTTCATGGTTTCTACAAACAAAAAAAAGTAAAATATAAAGTGCTGACTATGGGGATATAAATTATGATTGTAGAAACCACAATTAACATTGGCAAACAGAGATTAAGTAATAACATACATGAAATTGTTGTGTTAAAGTGATACATACTTAAATCTACAGTAAATCTAGTCTCCGTGGGCTTGAAAAACAAAAACTGTGGCTGTAAAACATTCGTATTGTTGTCTTTCATGGAGAACAATGACTGCGGTCTGCTTGAATTAAAATTTTCACATTGGAAAACAAGAATCAAACCATTCCACTTTATAATCCACTTCTCTAATGTCCATTCATAGTTTCGTATAAGTATGGCAAGTGTTTTGGGCAGAGAATTATTTTAAGTATGTTACTTCGAAAATAGGTTGATTGTGACTTATCCTGTTTTACCATTTCGCAATAATCAAACTCCCCACAGTATGTGAGTTGGAGGAGCTGCAGACATTCTGTCCATGTGCATCTCTAGTTTGTGATCATGACTTTTCCCCTAAAACTTCAGCATTGTTGTGTTGCTAGCAAAACTCAGCACTGTCTGCAGACACCCAGCAGGAAACAATAACAGAGGGTCTCAACTAGTGATGTGTCGTCGCGAACAAGTTGGCTCTATGAGCTGGCTCCTTTAAGTGAACAATGGGAGAGAACTACGTTGTGGATAGTGGGGCTAAGTGTATAAATATGAGCAGAAATATTTTTTGTTTCATATTATATCATAAATTGAAATATACTATATGTGTCTGTATAGAGTTGTGTAATTATTTATTAACCATGCTATTTCATTAGTAGGGTGTTATTTTTGTTATACAACTAGGATAGTTATTCTTGATAATTCCCACTTTTTAACCATCAATATGACAGAATATTTCAATGTATTGCAGATTTGCTTTCATATTTATGTCTTGCAACAAATAAGAATGTAACTTAGGCAGTGACCAGCTTAAGTGGTATTAAATGAAGAGCCGTTTGGGAGCCGAAAGAGCCGGCTCTCAGAAAGGAATGGAGCCATAAGATCTTCAGGATTGTTGGAACATATTCAACTCATGCTGACACATCTTCACTTTAATTTGCAACACCCAAAGTGAAGATGCGCCTGTTAGCATCCAATTGCATCTTTGCATTAACTTTATAAGCGACATGCTGCCTCTAAAATGATTAGTTACTTTGGACTGATGCCATCAGTAATATAAATGTGTGTGAATGGGGTGAATGTGATATGTAGTGCTTTGAGTGGTTGGAAGACTAGAAAGGCGCTATACAAGTACAGTCCATTTACATAGCAAATTGTTGTTTGCTGCTATATCAAACACACACGTGTAACAATGGTTAATATCAGACCTCTATTAAAGCACATTAACTTAATGCAAGCTTCCCTTTGTATCTTTGATTTTGCTGCCTCAAAGTTTAAATCCTCTTACACAAACACCTGCGGTCTCCCTCCCTTCCACTGTTCTTCACGAGGCAGCTGGCACATTGCAGGCAGCTGTGGCTGCAGGTGTAGGAGTGAAGCAAAAGATGGCGATGGTTTTCTCTTCTGTCAGAGGGCTCTGCCACATAAAGTCCTCTGCCTGCCTTCACTCACTCCACCTGCCACAAGGTGTGTACTTGTCAGAAATGGGAACAAACATCTGCCTCATTCACTGCTAATGTGGCATTATAAAAAAAGAAAACATATATTGTAAATAGATCTGTCCTTCCTCTGTTTCCTAGGTAACCGAAACAAGGACAGGCCCTCTCGGCTGCAGTAACTACGACAGCTTGGATTCAGTTAGCTCTGTGTTGGTGCACAGCCCAGAAAATAAGATCCACCTAAAGGGTAAGGCTGGATAACACACACATATACATTCTCTCATGTATGTTTATCCTAAATTCATACACACACACACACACACAGACACAGTCACAGACCTGAAGAAAAGGTCCACTGAAGGTATAGGATTTTTTGCACACACACACTTGAACACATACATTGCTGCCACCTCCATCCACCAGCCTGCCAAGCCTCTCACCTCCAGTGTGTAATATTTGGCCGGGATGACCCTTTACTTTACGCTGCAGTAGTTTATATGTCTGTTCTGCCTGACTGGCTCTTAGTCTCATGGGGAATCTGTTATCTTACCAGGCTGTAGGTGGACCGTGTCCGGCCACACTGACCCGAACACATTGTGCAATTCAATTTAATGTGTGGTATAATGTTTTTCAGCAATACATACAGTACTATAGTACTACTATAGCTTCTGTATTTACTTTGTGGCAAACAAGCCACAGTGCCAGCCTCTAGTAAAAAGAAATAATGATAACATTGACTGTTAAGACGGTGTAGTCCCTCATTCGTCCAGGAGTGTTCCATCGTAGAAAAGGTTTCAGTCGTAGTCATCTGGACACTGTTTTCAGAATCAAGACGTTTCGGCTTCCATCCGGTAGTCATTCTCAATTGTGAAAATGGTCTGAGACCTCAGAAATCTTAGAAAAGATTTCAGTCGTAGTCATTTGGACACTGTTTTCAGAATCAAGACGTTTTGGCTTCCATCCGGAAGTCATTCTCAATTGTGAAAATGGTCTGAGAACTCAGAAGAGTTTTTCTGAGAACTCAGACCATTTTCACAATTGAGAATTGAGATGACTACGACTGAAACATTGACTGTTAACATTCAGCAGCGCCAATCTACCAACTCATTTCTGCATTTCACTAGTGAAGATCTGTTTATTTCTTGGAAGTGTGATATTTTTGTAATTCATGGATGTAATACAAGTATGAAAGAACTATTACTATTATCAATCAGTCAAAAGAAAATTGGGACATTGGGGGGCGGGACCAGGTAGGTGGTAATGCTGTTGGTAGTGGGGCTAAGTGTATAAATATGAATAAGGGTATAAACTATTTAAGGTTACAGTAAGGAGCAGCCATTAGCATGGCAAATTCAAAGCACTAATGGCCAATGTTGGTGAAATGAGGCTGTGCCTGTACACATCTGAGGTATTCTGCCACATCTGCATCAGCAGGTCGGCTTTGCTCCTTATGAAAGGGGCATTTGGAAGGAACTAATCACCTCACCGGTCAGTCAGGCTCGCATTTGCATCCACATGCACCCACACCTGGCATTAAGTCCAAGCTCAAACACTATGTCAATATGTATGTCCAGTATCACAGAGGATAGCCAGTGTGTACTTCTTGAATGTACAGTAAAACTCATGACACATGCATGTTACTTAAAAAAAATATTAGTCCAGATAAGTTAAACAACATCAGCAGTAACACACTGGTTTATATCCAGCATGTGTACCACTGATGATATTGTGTTTTTCTTGTGAATTAAAGCTCTACACGTGGAGAATACAAAACTGACCCAAAACTTTGGGGAGAGCTTGTGAGCTGCACACACGGCTATTGTGTTCTCTATTGATGGTTGACACGTATGCCAAGACGAAGCAGGAGGGGTTCAGTGAACGGTGAACACTACACATCGAGTGCATTTTGGGATCATTTTAACACTAAATATTGAGGAAAACAAATTTGCCTTATTTGCCAGATTTCCATATTTGATATACTGGGGGGACGTGAAACCCCCATTCTCCGTGACGATTGTGCTTCTGCTCCTTACACACCTACCTGGAATTCAACACTTAAAGGTGCACAGCACTTTTGTCATGGCAGTAAACTGGCAGTAATGGCCAATAACGCCATAGCAGTGTGTGTTCTTCTGTTTGCGCTGGTCCACATCACCGGGTATGTTGGTCCTGACATGGTTGTGTTATAAACATTCCACCTGCTCTCCCTGTTATCTGGAATCTTTGGATAAGATGTGGAGACTGAGACTGTTTCTAAAATATTATACTGAATTATTAATCTATATTAATAATTTTGATAATATTAATAGTTTTATTAACACAAATAAATATCTTTGATATTTTGCTAATAACCAAACCTGCCATACCTGAATCCCAACATCAGATATGTCAGTGATTCTCAATGACTGGGCCGTGACCCGGTACCAATCCGCACAGTATCGGCTACTGGGCCGCAAAGATGTTATCTGTCAAGAAGCGATCATCCATCCAACGCTGCTGTCAGTGGTTCCGACACGTTCATCATGACAGGTATTGCAAAAACACTGTGCTAACAAAGGAATAAGCTTACTTTTGAAGTAGAATTACATGATTGAACCAGTTTTTAACATACTTTATTGATTAATTTATTTTTATCTTGACTGAATGCATTTGTTTGTTAAAGTACACAAATGTGATGTGCAAACTTTAATCAGAATCAGAATCAGAAATACTTGATTATTGATCCCTGAGGGGAAACTCTTGTCACAGCAGCTCGCCTTTACGTCAGTGCACACAGGAATAGAAGTACTAGCAAAAAATATAATACAGGTCAGAAAATAAATTAAGTACCAAGTGGGTATAAGTATAAAATAAAATAAGTGTGAAGTACCAAGTGGGTTTACCGGTTGATGATAATAATACGGTATAAGGTAATAGTGCATGAACTGTCAAGTTAAGTGTAGCTTATTAAGGTTATAATGAGACGGAGGATATTGCAAGCCTGCTTGTTTGGTAGTGTTTTCCACCAGCATACTGCTTTAATTTTTTGATGCAGTTCTGTTCAATAATATAGCACATCCCCTGCTTCTTTCGTGACAGAGAAAGATAATCAATGACAAAGCTCCCGTTTAGGGTAATTGTTATTTTGTATGCACACGGAAATGGAATTAGTTAAATGAGCCACCTAAAGAGACTCCTTATTTTCAAGATGACAGAACAAATGTTTCTCCTTAGATGACCTCAACTAAATATGATTTGTTTGTGTGGAGGCTGATGGATCTCTATGAAGTTCTGTTGAATGAGTTTTAGGATAGTAGCTGACATACTGTTGCAGGGACAACCCACCCAGCTTATTATTTTCCCTCATTTAAGTCTTGTTACTGCCGGCTTTGCACATATAAGCGCTTGTGTTACCTACCAAATTCCTATCATACCACATACCAACAAATTTGGGCTAGCTCTGATTTGACGTTTTCTATTTTTTCTTTTTTGGATCAAAGATTTCAGTGGTCACTTTATAATCAAACAGTGGATTTTCAATGGGCTCTGCGTTTCTAGTTTTCATGGTGGCTATCACTGCTCATGCTAACTACTTTGTTCTCAGTTTTTCTTTCAGATGAACCGGGAAAAATACAAAATAGATTTTTTTTGTCAGATAAGCACATACTGTAACAGAACAGGTTTGTGGGAAAACTGTCTAATGGACAAAAAGACTAAAAGAGCATAAAGAAAAAAAGAGAATATCAAAATATCATTATCCTCCCCAGCCATCTGGCCTTGTCCTATCCTTTAGGAGCTATCATATATGGAATAATCACTAGTGCTGATCTGTAACCTCTTGCAAAAAGGAGACAAAGGGGGCCAAACTTTCTAGTCTTTGAGACTGTACCTAATCCCAAATGTAAGATATCACACATATCATTGAGCCACTACTTCACAGTTAGTACTTCAGATGTCTCCAATGCTGAAGTATAATTTGTTTTTCTATTGTAAGGCCAAAGGCAATAGTGTTGTTTGAATGCAGTCAGTGTGCCATGTGCTTCTGAAATGATGAGTATTATCAGCATGGGATCTGGCTGCAGTGTGGCATCTAACAAAGTAAAAAAAAAAAAAAAAGCTTGGTTCAGAGCAGTAACTCTATGTAAAACCTTGAATTGGATTAGGCATTGTGAGGCATTTTTCTTACATGTATGAATGTGTTTTAGACTTCATTTAGACGTCATTACACATATCTTCAGGTATTAATACACAACAAGTATCTGTGACTAATTAGGCAACAAAGTTAAAGCTGTGCTAATAAACATGTTTATATTAACAATCTGTCAATTGATGTTATGTGGAATGTGACATGTGTCATTCGTAGAGATGAACCCACAGAGAATTATCACTCAATTCTGCAGTCCCCCTCAGCCCTAGGGAGCATTTTGGCAACTTTCAGTGTATTGTTTTGGTTATACATTTTTACTGTTTGGTTCAGTCTCACAGCTCTCATCAACCTTAGTTCCAGCAGCAGCGTGCAGCTGTTTTCAGTGAAAAAGCTGTAATAAACGGGTTCACCAAACTCTCTCAACTTAACCGTAAACTGCTCGTTTCAGCCTGATGAATACCATCTATTCATAAAGAGGTATGCATGCATGAGATTTAATTTTTAGCATAACTTACACCCAAGGCAAAATGTTCCACTTTGTTTGTGGACAAGTTTCTTGCACGAAAATGTTACCAAAGAGCAAATAGAAGAATTTCATAACGTGGTGTCAGTAGTGGTGTTAAAGGACCCAAAACAATAAGAACATATTAACAGCACAGCTGTCAACAATGTGTAATCAGAGCAGGGTTGTAATGAGAAAATAAAGAGGTAATAATAATAAAAATTGTAATAATAACTTTATTTGTATAGTACATTTCATGCAAAGATGCAGCCCAAAGAGCTTAACAAAACAAGATCAAATAAAAATTTTAAAAAACAACAACTACAGTTAAAGAATTATAAATAGTAAAGGCATAGGAAAACAAACAAAGCAAACAGAAACAGTTTGCTGGTGTCATTTTTTATGTTTTTATGTTAACCCAAATTAAATGTAAAGTTAAAAAAATTAAAATTAATATTTAATATTATTATTTATTTTTTTTTAAATATCAAGGGAGTGTTCTAAGATCTAAGGCCATAAAAATAGAAAGCAGCCCCACCAGATTTATTGTGGGACACTTTAGGTACTTCTAAAAGAAAGACAGTGAAAGATCTGAGAGTTCTTGTTGGGACATAAAGTGAGAGGCAGTCACTGATATATGAGGGTGCTAGATTATGTAAGGCTTTATTATGTAAGGCTGGTTTGACCGTCTGATCGATGCATTGCTGTGTCACAGGCTGGTCTTCTCTGACGCAGCGGCTCAGCTACTGTGCTGTAGAAGCTGTGGTGGAAGACACCGGATGACCAGTCAGTTGAAGGTAAATCACATACAGCCCACATGCTGCTTGTTAAATGCTATAACCGCTAACTGTTGTCATGCTACTGCTACCCTAACCAAAAGCTAAAGTAAGGTACATGCTAACGCCAACCACTAACGTTAATGGTGTAAAATCGTGGTGTTCCTTAAGACAAGGGTTGGCTAAATCGATCATACAAAATGATATCTTGTTAATGTCGTTGCCGTGAGACACGTTTATTTTTTTCACCGTGTTTTTCAGATAAAACAGACGAGTAAAGTGAACTGCAGGCTGCAGACCAGTGTGTTTACTCCTATCACCAGCAGCCCTCGTCCCATATCTCCTGCTGAAGCACACAAACGTTATATTTTGCACATTTATATTTCTGCAGATTAATAAATAGTTGTGGAACTAAATGTGTGTATAGTGGTTGTTCTTCTATCTGAAAACAAGTATATACTGCTATATATGTAAAAAGACATGTATGTAATGGTTATGCTTGTGTTACCATATTCTAATATTACAACACTCTGTGGAAGTAGTGGCTCTCAATTTCAGCATTATGCACCGGTAAGCTCAGAATTTTAAACAGGTGAGAGTGCATAGGTTAAAATAAGCAAAGGTCCTTATGCTGAATTGCAGGTGATGTGTTTAAAACAATAGAGTTATGCAGTTGTGTAATGGGTGTAACCTAATGGGTATAATTTGCCTAATCTTCCCAGGTCTTTAGACTGCAGAGGAAATGCACACAACAATGGGCTGACGGACCTTTTTAGTTCCTTGAAAAGTAGTTCCTGGGGTTGAAAGTTCCTGGTACTTTTGGTGGAAAAGCAGCTTTTGTAAGAAAATGAATTTTAAGGGCCTCCAAAGTTTCACAGTGAGTTATAAATAATCAATATTGGTATTTAGTACAAGAAAATGAGTTTAGACATCTCATTTGTCAGGTCCAGCCCTAGGGAAGTTTTATTTCTGGGTACATAAAGACATTGGTTGTAGGTTAACTGTATGTTTGCTGAAATTTAATTTCTTAAATGCACTCCCATATAATGTTTTTTAAAATAAAGTGTGTCAATAGTGGAGCTCCCCTCTTTCCAGATAATAATTATTATCAGATAGTGAAATCTGAAAGAGCCCTCTGCTATAGACCTAAAGTTTCCTTCTATTTACCAATGGTGTAATGTATGATGTGTTTGTTGTATGTTGATTTTGTAATGTAATTGGAGAAAGTGCAATGTCAAATTCTTCTAACTCCAAGCAATTAGCCTGATGGGTTCCATTTAACTGGAGTTTCAAAAAAGTCTGAAAAGGGTCTGTATTTAGGTGCCTAGTGTCTTACCAAATGATTACCTATAGGATAAACAAGGATATTTTGAAACAGGCATCTCTTTATAAAATATAAATATTTTCAAATATAACTGTTGAATGTTTGCCTCCATTGGTACTTCCCAGTAATTTCTACATTCCTCTAATTCCTATATGTAAATCTCTCCATTGTAACAGGATGAACCACTCTAACTACACAGCCTCTTTATGTTTGAGCCTTTGCACTGCTGAAAAATAAACAGTATCAGAGACAGAACAGTGTTCCATCATTATGTAGTGATGTGGTAGAAACTCTAAAGCGCCAACTGTACATTCTCCAGGCAAGTAGAGAAAATCTCTTTGTATTTTGAATGCTTGAATGCTCTACTCTTTCTGATCTCTGACTCTGATTGCATGCCTGTGTGTGTGTTGTGTAACTTTAGGCTTTGCCTGGGTGTTTGTGTGTGCATATGTGCTTTTGTAGCCAATATAGCGCCAATTCATAACAGAAGTTATCTCTGTACTTTTCCTGTAGAGCAGGTCGAGACGGTACTCTTTATAATATTATTTACAGAGACCCAACAATTCTCACCACGAGCAAGCACTTGGCAACAGTGGCAAGGAAAAATTTCCTTTTAGGAGGCAGAAACTTTAAGATACAGTGGTGCCTGACCATTAAGAGCTTTGTAGGTGAAGAGAGGGATTTTAAATTCTATTCTGGATTTTACAGCGAGCCAGTGCAGAGAAGCTAATACTGGAGAAATATGATCTCTTTTTCTAGTTCTTGTCAGCACACGTGCTGCAGCATTCAGGATCAACTGGAGAGTCTTAAGGGACTTATACGGGCAGCCTAGACGTAACAAATGTATGGACTAGTTTTTCTGCATCATTTTGAGACTGGAGGTGCCTGATTTTGGCAATGTTACGTAGGTGAAAAAAGGCAGTCCTTGAAGTGTGTTTTATGTGGGAGTTAAAGGAAATATCCTGATCAAAGATAACTCCGAGCTTCCTTACGGTGGTGCTGGAGGGCAGGTCAATGACATCTACGGTAACTATATCTTTAGATAATGAGTTTCAGAGGTGTCAAGTACAATATACAAATATACAAAATTCTGTTTTGTCAGAGTTTAACATCAGAAAATTGCAGGTCATCCAGGTTTTTATGTCCTTAAGGCATGCTTGAAGTTTAGCTAACTGGTTAGTTTCATCTGGCTTGATCGATAGATATAATTGGGTATCATTCGCATAAAAACGTTTCTGGAGTGTTTCTTAAGTTAATAATATTGCTTAAAGGAAGCATATATGAAGTGAATAGAATTGGTTCAAGCACTGAACTGTGCATTCATCATTCATTGGGGGCGACTATGGCTTAGTGGTAGAGCAGGTCGTCCACCAATCGGAAGGTCTGCGGTACATTGCAAATTCCACATAGAATTTTATAATAAT
Source organism: Siniperca chuatsi (assembly GCF_020085105.1). Classification (NCBI taxonomy): domain Eukaryota; kingdom Metazoa; phylum Chordata; class Actinopteri; order Centrarchiformes; family Sinipercidae; genus Siniperca; species Siniperca chuatsi. The sequence goes on from NC_058054.1 coordinate 25,147,354, forward strand.
AAAAATGTAATGGTAGTGGTAATATTAATAAAACAATAATACTGATAATAATGATAATAATAGTAATAAGACTAATAATATTAAATAATAAAAATAGTTATACAGTTGTCGAGCAGGAACATGGGAGCAGTAGAAGGCCTTACAGAGACCCAACAAATCCCACCATGAGCAAGCACTTGGCGACAGTGGCAAGAAAAAACTTCCTTTTAACAGGCAGAAACCTTGGGCAGAACCAGACTAAATGGTGGGCAGCCGTGTTAAGTTTTGAGGGGGGGGCCGCGCAATGTAAACCTACAATTTAAAAATAATAATAATGTTATGGTAGTGGTAATATTATTATTAATACATTTATAATAATAGGAGTTTAACATCAGAAAATTGCAGGTCATCCAGGTTTTTATGTCCTTAAGGCATGCTTGAAGTTTAGCTAACTGGTTAGTTTCATCTGGCTTGATCGATCTGATAGATAGGATTTAAACCAGCTTAGTGCATTTCTTTTAATGCCAATTGAATGTTCCAGTCTCTGTAATAGGATGTGACGGTCAGTGGTGTTGAATGCAGCACTAAGATTTAACAAGACAAGTACAGAGACCAAGTCCATTGTCTGATGCAATTAAAAGGTCATTTGTAAATTTCACCAGTGCTCTCTGTTCTATTACAGCTACTTTCAAGGACTGTGGTACATAGCCTGTTAATAAAGACAGATTAATCATATCCAGTAAAGAAGTGCTAACTAAGGGTAAAACATCTTTAAGCAGCCTAGTTGGATGGGGTCTAAGAGACAGGTTGATGGTTTAGCTGAATTAATCGTTGAAGTTAGTTGAAGAAGGTCGATAGGAGCAAAGCAGTCAAAATATATACCAGGTATTACAGTTGTTTCTAAGGTTCCTGTGTTTGAAGATAAATCAGTACCAGTTGATGATTGATGAATTTTTTCTCTAATAGTTAAAATGTTATCATTAAAGAAGCTCATGAAGTCGTTACTACTGAGGGCTATAGGAATACATGGCATAATAGAGCTGTGACTGTCTGTCAGCCTGGCTACAGTGCTGAGAAGAAACCTGGGGTTGTTTTTGTTTTCCTCTATTAATGATGAGTAGTAGATTGGTCTGGCATTACAGAGGGCTTTCCTATATGTTTTAAGACTATCTTGCCAGACTAAACAAGATTCTTCCAGGTTGTTGGAGCACCATTTCCTTTCAGGTTTTTTGACGTTTGCTTTAATTTGCGGGTTTCAGGGTTATACCATGGAGCTAACCATCTTTGTTTTATTATATTATTTTATTATTAAATAACGGTTAGATAATGAAGTAGGAAATTCTGAGGAAAGACTTAAATGTTCAAGGTCAAGTCTGTGGTTAAAACAATGAGTGGGTTTATGTACACGCTGACAAAAGCCAATCAAATCTAATAATGAGATAAACGCAGTACTAAGGCTATCATTTTCAACGTCCACATGACTATTGAAATCACATATAATAATTACTTTAGGACCAGGAGTGTTTTCCAGGTTGGGTGTGAAAGACTAAGAACAAGACTTTTGAATGAGTTATAATTTAGTTTAGGTTTAGGGTTGATTAATAGGGGTTAATTAATTAAATGAGAATGTACAACTATCTTTTTACAGAGGTGGGGCTGTGGTTTAGAACTGTGGTTTAGACTTAGCTCTCCCTTTGGTGGTGCACAGGCTGGTCCCAGCCTCTTGGCACACGATTCCACCCTTCATGTGGAGACAGCGCCCTAGTGGAGGAATCCTACACTTCCTCTGTTTGTAAGTTGCTAAAGTCTCTGCTTCGTTCCCCAAAACTGATACTTTTCCTCTCATGGTCATTACAATACATACTGTCCTCAGTACTTTATGTTCTTTTTGATATCCCTGTTTCTTTGTATAAATGTAAGCCTGTTTGCAACAGCTAATCAACAAGTCAGCAGTCTGCAGGACAACACTTTGAATTGTTAAGCCTCATGCCCTGTGTGTGTGTATGTGTGTACAAAAGTTTTAACATGGTATTAATATAATAGGCAAGCAACTTTCATTTAAATTATTAATTCTCACAGGTAGGGGTAACTGCTCTAATGGAAGCACAGAGAAGCATGTTGTACTGCAACTCTGCCTCCTGGTCACAACTCTTTGTGTCATGGTTTTGATCCACTAATAAACTCGGCCAGATTTCTAGAGATTTCTAGATCTAGATTTCTGGAGAGCTGCTCCATCCAAAGTGGGATGAACATCATCTCTCCTAATCTAGTCCACATTGTTTGTTCGACACCACCTCGACAGGCAGTGGCGGAATGAAGACATGCGGCTAAACATGTCATAACTGGTCAGATTTGGCAGGGGCCCAGAGACAACTACAGAGTCCGACATTGTCTTTGCATATGTACACACCAACTCAACATTAACTTTAGTGACCTCTGATTGGCGGGAGTCGGCTCCTGAGCAGCCGGGGGACGGTTAACAGGAGCTATCTCTGGTCGCTCCCCACCGGCTACTGGGAGCTGGCTAATTACAGCAGCTAATGATTGAGTTCCCATGGTGCGGAACCACGTTCCCATTTTACTAAGACTGAAAACTGACCAGATGCTCTATTCTGTTTCTGGGTCTTATTTTCATAGATTAGGTCATCATCATAGGTCATCATTCCTCTCTGTAATGATCATGTACGTGGGAACCTATTTTCAGTAGGGGAGGATATGGTGCATGCCACAGCTAACATGCATGCGCATATTATTGTTTAGAATGAACAACTGACCACATTTCTGTACTTAAATCTAAAGCTTGCATGGAAATAACATTATAGCAGGATAAACAATATTATCCAAAATATTGGATTTACAGGAGCAAAGCCGCCATGGCAGTGAAAAATCAGTGTAAATTCTGCATAAATGCACCTGGGGATGTGCAAATGACTTGCAGCCTCACCCTCACTACTGGATGCTGTGTCCATTTTTTTCATATAGCCTATTTTTTGTTGGACTATTTAAATGAAAGAAAATGCAATTTTTTCTGTGCCATTAACTTGCTATGGCCAGTTATGTTCAGCAGCTCCTTTAAATTTTTAGCTGAGGTGAAGGCATGCAGTCACATCAGGATATTTAGGTAGAAAAGCATATATATTTATCCTTCAAACTGACCATGTTTTTGTACAATAATGCATCAACAAGCACTTGAACAGATATTGCTAAAATAATTTTTTTGGGAATAAGCACAAGGGGATGAACAGAGGATTGATGATGGGCATAGGCCAGGAAATGTGGTGGCGAGAAAACCCAAGGAGTAAAACTCAGGACTGGTGCAACATCTCAAAGTGGCTTCTTGCTTAACTGCCCCGTGTGGTTCCTGTAATGAGAGAGAAGGAGGCAAGAAGGGAAAAAATGGGTTTGGAGGAGGGTGTTAAGAACTGAGACAAATGGGGGAGAAAGTATATTGTCATAGTTTAAGGTTCTGTCACATCCTGTTTTATTTTGTAGTGTGTTCCTTCCCTTGTGTGTTTTGTGGTTTTACTTCCTGTCTTTGTTTTCCCTCCAGTTTTGATTGTTGGCCCTTCCTTGATTGTTTGCACCTGTGTCTCGTTGTTTCACCTCCCCTAGGGTATTTAGTCCATGTCTCTGTTTTTGTTCAGTGTTGGGTCATTGTTGTTATGTATGGTGTGATTACTGCTTTGAGTTTTGTTCCTGTCTTGTGAGTGTCACTGTTTGGTGCACCTTTTTGTGGTACCTGGTTCCTGTGCCCAGTTCCCCAGCATTCTTACCGTGAGTTTGTTTTGGATTCGTTGTCTTCCTTGGACCTTGGCTGGATCCTGGATTTTTGTAATTTGCCTGCTCCCTAGTGAACTGTTTGCCACCTTTGACTCACTCCCCTGCTTCCACAACTGCCAGCCGGTAACCTATCTGCCTTTTATCTGTTCATTACCTGTGTGCCTACCGGTCTGTCTGTACTTGCCTGTAAACCGCATCACCCCCATTAAACACGATAGCCATCCGGCTACTTCACCTCATACCGCTTCCTGGTCATCTGCCTTTGGGTCCACATACCACTACACAGTACAGCATACGACGTATGTAGAAAGCACAGGAAATTGGATCAGGCAAGGCTTCGCCTGTGTTCTTGAACCAAAGTTCTAATAAGGGATAAAGTTGGTCTGATATTCACCAAATTTGGCATGCACATTGCTCTTATCATTTCGGACATATTTCACATTGGGTTTCATTAATTCCACCCAGTTGGCCATTTTGAATTTTGTGTGATTTTTGTCTGTGAAGACAAACAGCAGAACTAGCTAACATTCATCAAAAAAACAACCCTATCGCCAGTCAAAAACATCAATATTGGATGATCCTGCAAAAGGATAAGATTCAGTTATTCAGTAATTTCTGTACGTCTAATGCCAACATTTTTAAAATTCTTGCTTTGTACAATATCTGGGCATGGCTACCATATGGTTAGGGAAAAGATTGCGGTTAGGGGAAAATAAACTGATATGGTTAGGGTTAGGAAACTAAAACACTTAGTTAAGGTTAGGGAAACATCATGGTAATGGTTAATAAAAAAGTTAACATTAATTGCAGGTCTGTAACTGGACTCAAACACTGGTATCCTGATTCTCTACATGCCCGTCCAAGACCCCTACCACCATACACTTACTTTCCGCATTGCTACATATAGGGCACACTACATCCTGCAATGGTACTGAACCTTGGCATTAGATGTAAATCGTGAGATGTGTAATTGTCCAATATGGACATAATTCCTAGGGATACTGGGCTGATTAAAAAGACCAGCCACAGATATCAAGCTGAAACAATAGGCTTTGGTCCACTGGTGAAAGAACAAACCCATTTTGCAAGTCCACCAGACCTTAGCCTCCCTCCTGTACCAGGTACACAACTGTCACTTTAGACCTCCTCTAAGACCTCTCGGTGTACTTTCAGAGTCTCCAGCACACAGAATGGATGCCAAAGAGTAGAGGCAGTCAGTTTATTTGTAGCCAGGATTTTACCCTCTTACCTACCATTAGATAACTTGGCTTTAACCTTGTCCCCAATTTCCTCCCTATTGTATTTCTGCATTCTCCTGAAAAGCCCCTAGCACTTTCATGGCACCAGGTATTTAGTAAGTAATCCTTGAATCTGTCCGCTGCCTCATAAGCACCCTCCCACATGTGCCCCTGTCCATCCTTATTGAGGAGGCCCCTTCATACTGACTTGCTCAAGGTTTCATGTAGTCCTTGTACAGAATTTATAATGTACTTATTATAATCATAATATCAATGTATGTTAACTTATACACCAACTCACACTGTTGCTTGAATACCAAGCCTCTGCATGTTGAGTAAAGAATACCTGTGCCCTGAGAAAGGATGACTCTTCTCAATTGATCTTTACCTTAAGCCTACCCCAGAAAATTAAACCACTCCAACCTCAAAAACATATAAACAAATTCATTATGTGTGGCACACACGTTCGTAGTAATTTTAGTTTTCAACAACTATTCTGTTCAGGATCCCAATGATGGAAATATGAGTCTATAATAGATGTCCCTGGAACACTATAGGATTAAAGGATTTTATAATGCAAGCACAAAAATTTCTTTTTAGTCACAAATGACACCATTGCCTGGTGACAGCTGCTCGGTGGCCTTCTCAGAGGGACTCGAGGAAAACCTCTGACAGATCCTCCCCTACAGCACCCCAAACATGCCTTTAGAACTATGTCGGAATTCCATCAATAGCGGGAGCAGGGTCTAGGGACACATGCTGTATGACACATGAGCTCCTGCAGGGTGAGAGGTCTGTCAAGTGCCTCCCTCCGCTCAGACCTAACTCTGGGCAGTCACTGAAACAAATTCTCAGCACACCACCTGTCACTGTATAACACTGCATATATAGTAAATCGTTTGCCAAATTCCTTATCGTGCCTTCTCTGACATCACAGCCCTGAATGGCAGTCTCATATGTAAAGGTTGTTTAAAGAGAGGGAGAGGTATAAAGAGTGCCAGATGAAACTTCATCCTTTGAAAAACTACTTGCGTCTATGGAGGCATTTGCCCTCTTAACTAAAAAGCCTATAGAATCTAATTCACGAAGCAGGCCTTATCTATTCCCAACCTTACTGCCTTATATTTTGCATAAATCCACCATGTAGCTGGATCTTTGTGAAAGAACACAAAACTCATTGGAAGAGAGCACAAAACAACCCAGGAACCCAGCTGAAGAAAATGTGCATTTCATTCTTTGCAACAAGCAAAGCAGAAAGAGAAACAGAGAGTGTGTCATACAGCAACATCTGTGCCACTGTACTGTACTGTAATGTACAGTATATTGAAGCTGGGTCGCTGCTAAAGCCTGAGGCTCTGAGAGCGTGAGAACAGTCCAAGGGTACCAACACCATCTCCTCTAGCCAAGAGTGCATTCTAGTGTAGTGGACCAAGCACTCACTAAAGCAAAGGCTTTGAGAGAACACACACACACAGAGGGGAGGCTTAAAAGCTTTAAATTGCCCAGAATGGAAAGTGTGGTCTCTGCTGGAGATTGAAGATAGAAAGAGAGAGAACCATGGGTCTGCTATTTCTGGTCTACTGGGGTGATCTAAATCTGTGGCTGTTTGGAAGCAAAGCCTTATGGGTAATGACCCTAAAAGCCCCCACCAGAAGGAGACACCCACAGGTCTTCCCTGGAATTCATGGTGGGGACTGGTAACAGACGCCTGAAAATAAAAAAACAACTGATGAGATTTTTCACTGTTGTCAGCCAAAGACAAGACAAGACAGATGAAGCAAAGCTTTTCATCCATTATCTCTAACATCTTTTTAATCATCAGAAGGGAAATTGATCAGTCAAATCATTGTACTTAGTCACAGGTTTGAGGTTTCTATATCTCTATATAATAAGACTTTGTATATGTCACAACGGCTACTTGTGTAGGTGTAGTCATTTAGAAGATTTTTGCTGTTTTTCCTGTTTTTACAGTCATTAATATCTGTTATGTCCAATACTTGCAGTTCCCCACCTGCCATGTATTTGCCCTCAGTGTGTTCCCGCCAATCCCAGTCACCTTATCCCCTCACCCACCAGCAAAACTGTTCCCCATTCCCTCATTATTTCTCCTGTATATACTGTATACCAACCCTCTTTCCCCAGTCATTTGCCAGATTGTCTAATGTACTACTCAGTCTTAGCGTTCCAGCCTTAGTTTTTGTTTCTTGCCTGCCTGTTCCTGACTACAGCCTGTTCCCAGTTTCACCTACCTACGCCTTGCCTGCTTAGTTTGCCCTCGCTGACTGATTACCTGTCTCCGAACTCTGCTTTGAACTTAAACGATTGATTGCGTTCAACTGCTCTGCCTCACATCTGTGTTCAGATCTATTAGTGCGAAGGATTAATGATCTATTGATTAAATTATTGTCTTAATACTCCCTCCACAGAGCAGTATGTAATTAATAAAGTGACACTAATGTTAGATGAATTAAAATTAAACGTAAAATTGGCTATAAATCAAACTCGAATACAAAGGAAGGTAGCAAGCTGGAGGTACAATAATGAGTGACTTAAAGAGAATATTTTCTGTTTTCCCTATTTTAATAACCATGCCCTTCTATGTACAGCATTTCTTGTGATATTCAAAATGGAGGTTTATGAGCATTGGCTTAACTTTTTGCTAACCACTGTGATTGTCATGTCATGTTAAATTCTCAGAGCAACAGCCACAAGCCTTAAAACCACTAGGGCTTATGGGAAATGATGTTTGTTAAAAGCCACTAAAAAACAGAACTATAAAAAACCAACAATATTAGATTGTTTTTCAAAACACTACCATCCTTATCTAGACGAAAAAGAGCCACATGACATACTGTGCTGTTGAGAAATGCTCTGTTCCAGGGATGGTTATTGTTGATGGTTATGTGCGTTATTATAAATTTCAATGGGATTTTGAATGAGGTTTTCTTAATTCTGGAACAATACCTGGAGGTTCCTTTTTCAAGAAATGGGTAACTTAACTAAATATCTGTAATAAATTTAGTCAAAAAGTTTACCATTGTCACTGAATACACTAGTTTTTAAGTGACACTGTGTGTCATTGTTTCCAAATGGCTTTTAATGGCTTTGTACAGGATGGCTCCATTCTGCAATATTTGGGCTGAGGAAACCTAAAAATGTCCCTGAATTAATAAAAAAATATATAGTGGTCAAACAAGAAAACAAGGCTGTTTTCCAAGTTGTTGTAAAGTTGATATATACTGTAGAAGACTTTCACCCAGTGATGTGCTCGCTTGATTGCTTGGTTAGTGAAAGGGCTTTCATTTTAGCTTCAAGGATGTGACTCCTTTTCAGCTAATCCCCCTATCAGAGTTTATGTGTACCTGACAATTCAGAAAGAGTCATGTTGAAGGCCTCTTTTAACCTAAATAAGCCTGCCATATCATTCCCACCTCATCGACATTCATACATGTTTAATTGCATCATTGCGGCTTATGTCGCTTCAAATTATATGAAATGCCAAATAGGGGTTAATAATCATCCTTGACACATTGTGTGACATATTGAAGTGTGCGTTTTTGTTCATTTTGAATCAGCAGATGTGAGTTACATGATGAACAAGATGTTGCTGAATAGTAATGTGCCGCTGCAATAACGATGTGTTTTAAAGGTGAAAAGCAGCAAGGTGAGAAGAGGAATTACCAGTAAGTGTTTCACTCTGCCTGACATTCATGTTGAATAAACTGTCCTCATTTTCACTCTCGACTTTTGTTATGTTCATTATAAAAGTTTGTCAAGTTGTGTTGAATACACAGAACAGATCTTCTCTTCCTTAATTCTCTAATATAACCACACAATTATGCTACTAACTGATGGAGCTGAAATAATGTTCCAAAATATTCAAAAGGAAGAAGAAAGTTACTTTGAACGATACTTTGTAATATCAAACCAAAGCTGATCCAGAAGTGTTGCAGAATTTTTCACTCTCATATAAAGTTTTTTATTGTAAAACCACATATTATTTACACTGTACATACCACATTATACATAATATATACATGCATAGAATGTTAATGCAGAGTTGTTACTAATGTTAATAGTGTCAAAAGGTATTCTACCATCATGGAGGTAGTAGCAGTGGCAGAAAATTGTGACTGGGGGAGCAAAGGGGAAGCTTAATTAGTAAGTGAGAAACAGTATTGAGAAATAATAGTTTGATACAAAGTTTTAGCACAGGGTCCACATATTGGAAATATGTCATTTGCTGATAAAAGCCAGAGGATGTGGGAGAAAGCTCTGGAAAATTTCTAGCATATGTGCCTTGTGCTAAGAATTTTTTTGTCAAATGATAACAGATCTGGTGTTTTTCCTCTGAAGGCCAAATCCAACATCATATTCATGGATATGCCTCAGTGATCTTAAGACTGACTGTGTTGACCTTACTGAATGCGGCCTGCCCATTTTTTCATTTGTTCCATTTCCTGTTTTGTCTCTCAGCTTTCTCTTATTTCTGTGACTTCCACCACAGATTAAAAACACGATCTTCAATGCAAAGTTACATTAGACATTAACTAGCTTGCAACTAGCTTACAACTAGCTCTAACTATCTGGCTGTGATGATGCAGGTTATTAAGTTATTGATATTATTTGAATTTTTCACAAATAACCAGCTGATTTTTGCGTTGTTAGCCTGGAAGCTGATTTAATATAATGATATGTAATATACTATATATTTTCTTAATAAAAAAATGTATGTAATGAGCACTGCCATGTCAATAGCGGTCTGTATTTTTCAGACTGCTGTATAAGAAAGTCTTCTAGCTATGTATGTGTGTGTGTGTGTGTGTGTGTGTGTGTGTGAAATTGTGAAACTGGTCAGATATTTACTAAAATGCAAGGGCAAGGTGGCAACAAGCAGCAAGCAGCACAACAAGCAGCAAGCAGCTGAGAATGTGACACATTCCCACTTCTAGTGGAGACAGAAAGTTAAAAGCCAAAAAAAAAACAGTCGGAAATCTTCCTTGTTGTTGAAAGCATAGGTTCAGTGTTGATGTCTTGCTGTGAGACTGTACAGACAGCCATACACCAGAAGACAAGCCATACACCACAAGACAAGACACAGAGTGCAGACACAACACTATGCAGCCACACTCTGTTACAGAGAACAAATCAACATTTTCAGATGTATGTAAAAAAAATCAGGTTCATAACATTAATATAGTTTTCCTTTCGGGTAAATGCCACTTCAGGAGCATAGGAGAACTACACAACCTTTACTACACAACCAACACATTCAATGTAACGGCACCATCATTGACAGATGTCATGACCTGAGTCATGACAAAAACAGGAGAGAAACAGTTTTAAACTGAAAGGTTTACAAATGTATTACTCAAAAATACAAAACTCAAAAAAACATACTGAAATAATGAGGTGTGTTATTCAGTGGTATCAGGATGTCATCAGATGGGCGAGTGGTTGAATGATGAATGGAGTGGTGGTGTTGTATAGTGGAGAAACTAAACTACTAACAGAGCCGGAGCCAACCAAACAATAACATGATACCAGAGGAATGAGGGAGAGATTGCGAAAGGGGCCCAGGACCTGGACAGCCAGGTCTTATGCGTCCATGGGAGACTGGCCAGGTGCTCCCAGTTGTCCTGATTAGCTCCGCCCACCAAGACCTACAGGCAATACAAACAGGCAACAGCAAGGGGAAACTCACACACATACAGCAGGCCCTGCTAAAGCAGGAGGGCTGTCACACAGGAATGCAAACTGGACTATACTTGTGCAGTGTAGATGCAAGCCTGGTGCAAACACATAGACTATATGGGGAAACTGCATTGACTGACTAATTATTACTAATGGACAAAAAGACACCATACCAGGACACTGAGCTGGCAACCACATAAACAATGACGCAATATTCATATGTGAGCACATAGCATACTGTATATATGAGCCAAACAATATTAAGCTACTTCTGCTGACAGTGCACAGCCACTGACTTAACAATCAATTTAAAGAAATGTGTCCTCACCTGTCACAGGAGACGATCTGCCTATGGACAACAATTGAATCAATTTTAATGCACACAGCATCACAGCTGCACCTTTGGCTTGAAAGCTAAAACATCTTTCTTCCAACATCCTTTAAGTCACCAAGACAAAAAATTGCAATGATTTATTTTTAACATGAATTAACTGTGTTACATCAACTTGGGAATTTTGATTAAAAAATATAGGAAATATTTAGGGTATGCTCAGGAGGAGAAAAAGAACAGAATCAGTGATGCTCATTGCAATTTGTTTTATCATCATCATATATTTTAACAGAGGTTCTAAAGGTTCAGTGCACAAAAACAGAATTCAACACAGAATGATCTGACTCTCAATACCAAGGTTTATTTGGAAACGACGTTTACTGCTACTGCTACTACTGCTCTAGCAAAAAAGAGAGTCCTTATGAACCCAGAGCAGTCCACAGGAAAATTATCACATCTCATTTCCAAATGTGACATCAGGTAACTGAAAAAGAGAAAGAAAGACAAAAGGAGAAGTAGACAGAAAGATCAACAAACAGTGAGGTGGAAGAGCGATAGAGAAAGTGGGATAGTGATTCATTTCAATTTTATTCATATAGCACCTATTCATAACAGAAGTTATCTTGTTGCACTTTTCCTATAGAGCAGGTCTAGACCGTACTCTTTATAATATTATTTACAAAGATGCAACAATTCCCACCAAGAGCAAGCACTTTGGTGACAGTGGTAAGGAAAAACTTCCTTTTAAGAGGCAGAAATTTCGAGCAGAACCAGACTTAGGGTGGGCGGTCAGAGAGAGAGAGAGAATACAGTAGTACAGTAGTACAATGCAAATTCAACATATAATTTTATAATAATGATGTAATGGTGGTGGTAATATTAATAAAACAATAATAGTAATAATATTGATAGGAATAATAATGATAATAATAGTAATAAGACTAATAATAAAAATTGTAGTGTAGTTGTCGAGCAGGAACATGGGAGCAGTAGGAGGCCTGCAATCATACATCCTGACTATGCAGCTCTGGAGGCAGAAATACCTGCAGAAAGCGACAGAAGGAGAGAAGAGAGAAAGCACAAAACTATGGGAGAGAGAAGTGTCGAATTAGTAACATGCATTAATGGGATAAGAATGCACACAGATGGAGAGGGAGAAGAGGAGAGAGGTGCGTCATGGGAAGTCTCCCGGCAGTCTAGGCCTATAGCAGCATAACTAAGGGATGGTACTTACCTGACCCAGCCCTAACTATAAGTTTTATCAAAGAGGAAAGTCTTAAGCCTACTCTTAAATGTCGAGATGGTGTCTGCCTCTCAAACCCAAACTGGGATCTGATTCCAAAGGATAGGAGCTTGATAGCTGAAGGCTCTGGCTCCCATTCTACTTTTGGAGACTCTAGGAACCACAAGTAACAGTGCATTCTGGGAGTTCGGTGTTCTAGTGGGGTAATAAGGTACTATGAGCTCTTTAAGATACAATGGTGCCTGAGCATCAAGAGCTTTGTAGATGAGAAGAAGGATTTAAAATTCTACCCCGTATTTTACAGGGAGACGGTGCAGAGAGGCTAATATTGGAAAAATATGATCTCTTTTCCTAGTTCTTGTCAGTACACGTGCTGCAGCATTCTGGAGAGTCTTAAGGGACTTATTTGGGCAACCTGATAATAATGATTTGCAATAATCCAGCCTAGAATTAACAAATACATGGACTAGTTTTTCTGCATCATTTTGAGACAGAATGTGCCTGATTTTTGCAATGTTACGTAGGTAAAAAATGGCAGTCTTTGAATTTTGTTTTATGCAGGATTTAAAGGACATATCCTGATCATAGATAACTCCGAGATTCCTTATAGTGGTGCTGGAGGCCAGGTCAATGCCATCTAGAGTAACGATATATTTTATCGTGTCTTGGAGGTGTTTGGGGCCAAGTACAGTATCTTCAATGTTGTGTCAGAGTTTAACATCAGAAAATTGCAGGTCATCCAGGTTTTTATGTCCTTAAGGCATGCTTGAAGTTTAGCTAACTGATTAGTTTCATTTAGCTTGATCAATAGATATAATTGGGTATCATTCGCATAACAATTAAAGTTTATGGAGTGTTTCCTAATAATATTGCTTAGAGGAAGCATATATAAGGTGAACAGAATTGGTTCAAGCACAGAACCTTGCAGAACTCCATGACTAACTTTGGCGTGCTTGGAGGATTCATCGTTGCCATGTACAAATTGAGATCGATCTGATAGATCACTGATTAAACCAGCTTAGTGCAGTTCCTGTAATACCAATTAAATGTTCCAGTCTCTGTAATAGGATGTGATGGTTGTCCATTGTTCAATGCAATTAGAAGATCATTTGGAATTTTCACCAGTGCTGTCTCTATGCTATGATGCACTCTAAATCCTGACAATAAACCCTGGATCAAGAGTGGGCTTTTTAAGAAGAGGTTTAACTACAGCTACTTGAAAAGACTGTGGTACATAGCCTGTAAATTAAAACAGATTGACCATATCTAGTAAAGAAGTGCTAACTATGGGTAAAACTTCTTTAAGCAGCCTAGTTGGGATGGGTCTAGATTTGTGATGGGAAGTGTTGTTAGTTAGCTGTCTCCCAAACTGAAGAAACCCTTGGCAGATTTGCATCTAACACACACACATGCAAAAACCTCAAAGCACCTGCCAAAGCATGGAAGAGGAGAAATGTGACTAATTACATCTCTTTCCAAGCCATTGAAAGAGTAAATACCAAAGAAGAGACATGCATATTCATAGCAGGGCACAGCGGGATTGACTTGGTTGTTGAAAACCATCCAGAGTGAGATTGTGAAGTTTGGAGAGAGGAACACAACAAATTGATGATTATTAGATAGACAGACAGAAAGACATGAACCAACAGACAGATTCAGAAAAGCATGAACACCACACGCCAAGTCTTCTGAAAGCTGCCTGCTGGTTTCTAACAGATGACGATGCACTTTTAAGATCACACATTGGCTTTTGATTTCGTTTAATAGACTGTGTAGTCATGAAACTTTGGCAATATAATTGGCATACCACTGTATTTTTAATATATTTAAATCATGAAAGCAGTCAAATTGAAACTTTGCTGTTAAAGGACATGAAGACGGACAGTGTTTCCCACAGATTGAGCATTTATTTGTGTTCGACTGTGTGGCTTGGGTCCTCAATTAGTACAAATTATATTGTAAACTATACAAAAACAAAATCCATTTTAATATATATGTAATAACCAGAAGAGTTTTATTTTCCTAATCTTTTTGTGTAAGAGACTTCGTACAGTATTTGATTCCATTTGCCATGAATCTGTGTAGTCATATTGGCTCATGGGTGCCATCTTCAGTAGGTCAATGCCACTGGTAGCTGTGATATATTTGACTTGACAGAGAGGGAAAAACACAGGTGTTACTGATAATGTTAACAATGGCTCTGTTCTAGTCAAGTGTGCCATGACAGTGTGGAAGGGAGCCAGCATGAACAATATCAGGACCTTGGAACCAAAGTAACTAAATGTATTTTGGCTGTTTACACCTGTGCTTTCACTACTGTGACATAGCAAAATATCTTTTCTGTGAAAAGGCTCTGCTTGTGAGAGATATGTCTGAGGTAGGTCAGCAAATCCGCAGAAACGTCATGAAGAATTACCAGTAATGCAATGGAATGCAATCAGGAAACTAGCTAGTTACTGTGATATAATACATATTTGACTTTTGTAGTGTCGTGGGTCTGAGCCAACATAGCGAGCCAACCGACGGACCAGTACATACCATATATTCTGTTTATTTTCAAATTTTTTAATTTTTCTCTGAAAGAATAAAGAGGATTTATAGTTTAACTGAAAAAGTTACAGTACAGTAGGCTACAGTATATTCGGTTCTTATCCAGACAATACATGGTAGCACAGAAACAGAAGCAAACCTCCTGTTCATCATTCCAATTTAACACCAAATGCAGATTCAAGGGCATTGGCTCTGTTGGGGGTGCAAAAAATGTAGGTAATGTTTTATGGTATCACGTCGTGAGGAGACTCTCTGCATGCTCCAAGCGAGTTTTGGCTATATTTGGTAGTTATCGCTATAATAGCCTGTAGGAGCTGGGAAGGGTTTTTTTCATCATGTAAATATCAACACTTTTGTTCTCTGGTGCACCTTTTTTTGTTTTGATAGCCGAGCCAACCAAGGAAACAGCATGATAGTTATTGCACAATCAGGTCAGTGAGAAAGGCTCCGGCTGAAATCTACCAGCAGACACTGACCCAGCTAATTCTTGCCAGGAATGAAAAGACAGTATCGACGAGGTACAGAATGTGCAAACAGAACAGCCTACCTAACAACTGGGCACTGCCATCAGATGGAGATGAATAAAAGAAATTGCTAACTGTAATGTTGTCTAATTTATAATAAAGAAACTTGGGTTTAACAAATGATATTTGTTGGAAACTCACAAACTCGGTGGACACACAAGCATGGTGTTCTTCTTCTTCTGCCGCTAGTGTAAACAATAGAGCAATCATTGTAGGACAAGCTCTGACCTGGCTGCTGCTGAACGAGAGTGTGTAGTGTGTAGCTGTGTTAGTAAAAGAAATTGCTAAAGAAGTCATCTGGTTTGGCGTTTTTCAAACACAAATGTAATTTATTAGGCTACAGCAATTTTACCACATTTTATCCTGATTTACGGCAGGATTGTGGGGTATAAAACCCAATGCCATCCCATATATGACGCCAGTGGTCAAGGGGTTGCTAAATTAGCTTATTTAGCATTACACATGTTTGTTGGGAAAAATAAGTACATTTATTGGAGGGAAAAGACACAACTAAATTTGCTATTTTGAGCTGTTAATTAGCTGTTAACTAGCTAGCATTGTATACACCAAACGTCTGTGCGGTGCATTGTGTGCTTTTGTGTGACAACTCTCTACTCATTTTTAAAAAATGAAGTCCAGTTCTTCCTTTTGTTTTATTCCAGTTTCTCTCCTGTTTCTGCTTGTTTATGTACGTTCATGAATTGGAATCATATAGTTAAGTATCAGAGCAAATTTTTCACGTTTCAACTCACTTAGATGCATCTTTGCCTCAAGTCACCCTCGTTAGCAAATACGTTTTTGTCCATAAGGGTCTTTGTCAAGACTTTATATGCAACCAAGCTGTCAGTCTGAACACACCTTAAGACACCAAGAGTGGGTGGGTTGATGTGCTGACGTGCTGCGGTAAGCGTATTGTCTCATTTCTGGTCACTGGTGTTTGTGTGTTACTAGTAGCGTGTTTGTGTGTTACTAGTAGCGTATATATATATATATATATATATATATATATATATATATATATATATATATATATATATATATATATATATATATAGTGTCTGCCCCCAACCACTTAAATTAATAAAATCAAAAGTTAACAGAGGGGAGTTATACATAAAAACCTAAACAAAAATGAAATGGCACAACGAAATAGGAGAATTAAATGTGGACTTAAACATGAGATCTCTGTCATCTAAAGCTGTACTAGTGAACGATTTAATATCAGAGTATCATATTGATTTATTTGTCTTACTGAAACCTGGCTGGGTCATGAAGAATATGTTAGCTTAAATTAATCCACTCCGCCCAGTCATATTAATACTCACATTCCTTGAGGCACCGGCCGAGGAGGTGGAGTTGCAGCCATCTTTGACTCAAGCCTATTAATCAACACTAAATCTAAACTAAATTATAATTCATTCAATTCAATTCAATTTTATTTAGATAGCGCTTATTCAAAATACTTCCTTTAAGAGGCAGAAACCTTGGACAGAACCAGACTCAATGGTGAGCTGCCATCCGCTGCTGCCGTATTAGGTTTTGAGAGAGAGAGAGAGAGAGAGAGAGAGAGAGAGAGAGAGGTTTTGGGGGAGGGAATGTGGGGGAGAATATTAAAATATTAATAATGTAATTGTAAATGGTAAATATTAAATGGACTGTACTTATATAGCGACTTTCTAGTCTTTTCTGACTACCCAAAGCGCTACAACTACATATCACATTCACCCCATTCACACACATTCATACATCAGTTAAAAGAAAGTAAATCATTCACACACACACCGAAGGCACAGCCCTCGGGAGCAATTTGGGGTTCAGTGTTTTTCCCAAGGACACTTTGACATGTGGGCTGGGTGAAGACGGGATTGAACAACCAACCTTCCAATTGGTGGACGACCCACTCTACCAGTAAGCCACAGTCGCCCTCTAGTGGTAATATTAATAAATTAATAATAATAATAATAATAGGAATGACAGCCACACAGCACTGTAGCCAGGCTGACAGACAGTCACAGCTCTATTATGCCATGTATTCCTATAGCTCTCAGTAGTAACAACTTCATGAGCTTCTTTAATGATAAAATTTTAACTATTAGAGAAAAAATTCATCAACCATCAACTGGTATTGATTTATCTTCAAACACAGGAACCTTAGAAACAACTGTAATACCTGGTATATATTTTGACTGCTTTGCTCCTATCGACCTTCTTCAACTAACTTCAATGATTAATTCAGCTAAACCATCAACCTGTCTCTTAGACCCCATCCAACTAGGCTGCTTAAAGATGTTTTACCTTTAGTTAGCACTTCTTTACTGGATATGATTAATCTGTCTTTATTAACAGGCTATGTACCACAGTCCTTGAAAGTAGCTGTAATAGCACAAAGAGCACTGGTGAAAAATACAAATTACCTTTTACTTGCATCAGACAATGGACTTGTCTATACACTTGTCTTGTTAGATCTTAGTGCTGCATTCAACACTACTGACCGTCACATCCTATTACAGAGACTGGAACATTTAATTGGCATTAAAAGAACTGCACTAAGCTGGTTTAAATCCTATCTATCAGATCGATCAAGCCAGATGAAACTAACCAGTTAGCTAAACTTCAAGCATGCCTTAAGGACATAAAAACCTGGATGACCTGCAATTTTCTGATGTTAAACTCCTATTATTATAAATGTATTAATAATAATATTACCACTACCATAACATTATTACTATTTTTATAATTCAAGTTTTTATTATTTTCATTCGGTACATGACAAATTCATACAAAACACAGATTACAGATGTGTGTACACATAAGGCCAAGATGTATAAACAGTGGTTGCAATCAACAAAAATAAGCAGATACAAAATGAGTAAAAAAAAAAAGAAAGAAAAAAAGAAAGGGGCATTTGAGTAGTGCAAAATGATAAGAAGTCAAAGTTATTGTGTCACATGGGTAGATAGCGTCACATAGGACCAAAAGTCTTCCCAGATAGGGCTACCCACTGGTACACATGCTCTGTTCTTATTATGTAGTTTGCAAAGCAAACGTTCACACGAGGCTGTCTTTGTCATTATATTGACCCATTCTTTTAATTCTGGGGTTTTGGGAGTTTTCCAGTGTTTCAAAATGACTCTAGCCGTCACAGAGACCCCCACCATAATCACTGCGAACTCTCTATTTGAAATATTTGGTATCTGCTCCCTGTCTCCCAGTAGACATAGTTTTGGTGATAATGGTATTGATGTTCCAAGCCATTTACTCAAAAAATTTAGAGTTTTTTGCCATAAAGGCTGAATAATTGGACACTCCTAGATACAGTGGATAAAAGTACCTTTGTCTTTTTGACATTTCCAACAAGCTTTATTATTTGTCAGACCCATTCTATTTAGTCTAAGAGGTGTCAGATAGAACCTGTGTATAATTTTGTACTGTGTAAATTGCCCTCTGGCTTCTCTTACGTATTTACCTGCATTTGACAAAATATTTTTCCAATCTTCGTCCCCAATAACAGTCCCAATGTCCTTTTCCCATATTGTCTTTAAATTTGTCCAGACATTGCTGAGCACATGGTTGGTCGTCCTGTAGAATACAGAGGCTTTTTGTTGGGAATGAGGCAGTGTTAGGAAGTCCAAGATATGGTTTCCGTCCGTGTACTGGATTTTTGTAGAAACACAGTTTCTAATTTGTAGGTATTTCCAGAAATGTTCTTTTCCCTTCAGATCATACTTCCGTACCAGGTTATTATAGGACATAAACACACCCTGTTCGAATAAATCTGCTATAGTGCATAAGCCATTCATGTGCCATTTCTTCCAGTACAAAGGTGATTTCCCGATACAAATAACAAAATTATGCCACAAGGAAGAGTATGGTTGTTTACATTGTGATATTTTATGCATCTTGTGAATCTTCGCCGATACCTCTCTGGAATGCCTCATAATAGGATTAGTGGTTATGTCTGAACACTGAGATAGACGCTCAATAGGGCTGTATGGCCAAGACAGAGCCATACATTATACCACCACCATTATATCATATTGATTAAAAATCGACTGTGGTGTTGTAAGTGGTAGCATCATAAGCACGTAGTTAAGCTGGGGGGAGACCACCATTTTGATTATATTCACTTTCCCCCATAAAGTTAACTGGATTTTCCCCCATTTGTCCAGATTATTTCTTATGTTTTGTAAAAGTGGTGCATAATTTACCATAGGATCCATTTGAAGCCAAATTTAGTTAGCACATTTGCATTACATATTCCGGATATAGGCATAGCTTCAGACTTTGTCCAGTTAATCTTATATCCAGACATTTTAGAATAGGATTGAACCGTCTCCATTAAATGAGGTAAAGACTTAGTCTAAATAAGGCATATTCTACCTTTTTATTATACATTTCCTGAAGTTCAAATTTAAATTTACAAATATCTTGATACAATTGATTTGAGTGTTTGGATAATTCTTTTTCATAATTCTTAATTTTGTTATCTAATTCCTGTATTCTGTCCAGGTCCTCCCTTTTCCGTTTAGATGCATAGCCTATTATCTTTCCTCTTACATATGCTTTAGATGCTTCCCATTCAGTTGATCTTCTATCAGTACTACCAGTATTGATTTCAAAAAAAGACTGTAAATCTTCTTTTAACGATAAACTAAAGGCCTCATGTGATAGAAGTGAAGTGTTTAATCTCCATCTGCCTTTTCTCTCTTTATCGCAGTTAATATCAATGCCTAACTTCACAGCGGCATGATCTGATAAAGCGATAGCATTTATTTTGCAATGTGTAACATGCTTTGTCAAGGTATTCGAGATCAGAAACATATCAATTCTGGAGTGGGATTTATGGCAATGTGAGTAAAAGGTATATTCCCTCTCGTGCGGATTCACTAGACGCCAAATATCCACTAACCCATTATCTTCACTCATCATATGAATAGCTACTCTGTCTTTAGGATGCGGTTGGTTACTAAATTTACTTTTGTCTAGAAAAGCATCCCAAACTTGATTAAAATCTCCGGCCAGGATTATTTGACCTTCCATTTCCCCTAAGGTCTTGTTTACTTCATAGAAAAAACTAGGATCCCCTATATTTGGTGCGTAGATGTTACACAACACCACTGTGATACTGTTTATCTGGGCCTGTACACAGACAATTCTCCCTTCACAATCTTTGACCTCACCAATCAGGATAAAATTTAATTTCTTGTTCACTAGTATAACAACGCCATTCCGCTTGCTGGAAAAGGAGCTATGGAATACCTGTCCGACCCATCCATATTTCAATTTTAGAGCCTCTTCCCCTTTAAAGTGTGTTTCCTGGATAAATGCGATATCCACTTTATTATGTATCAAATAAGCCATAACTTTGCCTCTTTTAATAGGATTCCCACAACCTTTTATATTCCAAGACATGCATGTAATATAATTCCCTACCATAATGCACTATATAATATCAAGGGGGAAATAAATAAACAGATAGAATGGGATGGGGAATGCCAAAACCACTGTTGTGTATATAACGATAGACCTATATGTATATTGCAACCTAGCAAGTATAGTAACAAATTTTTAATAGTAAACTTTGTCATGACTGAACCTTTTTTCATAGAAAAATTACAGAAAACAAAACCAACACAATTAAGTAACATAAAGTGCTCCCGTAAAACGCAAACTGGGAGCTCTGACCGATCTCCGGTCTCCAAACCAAAACAAAAAAACAGAAAAGCAAAAACAGAAAATAACTCCTTCTGGTCCGCGGGTCACTCCTCATGCAGCCGGTTGTCGCTGTCCAGCTGCCCGCTGCTCGGGCAGCACATCATCTAAAGCTCAGAACCCACTCGCGATTAAATCCTACTCATGGTTGACTTTATGTTCCTCACCATCCGTAAGCATTACTGTCTTAAAAGGGCATATCTGTTTATGTCTCATCAAGTGCTGATGAAACGCTCCGCTTCCTCAGTGCTGGTAAAACTACGGTTTCTACCTTTCCAGGTGAATCTCAGGATAGCGGGAAAAGCAAGCGTGTACCTCACATTTAGCTGTTGGAGCGCTTTCTTGGCAGGTAGAAACATCTTTCTTTTTTCAGCCAGTTCCCTCGTCATGTCGGGAAATACGGATAATTTAGCATCTTCCCATTCAATTCCACGGCGCTCTCGCGCGGCTCGCAATACTTTCTCCCGCGCTGATCGGCATGGGGGCCAATATACGATGAGCCCTCTCAATTTCGAATTCCCCCTCCAAGTCGATCCCCAGGCCTTCACTCAAAACTTTCTTCACACATCTCTCCAGGGTGCCGTTCATCCCATACTTCTCTTTCAGCCCCACAAGCCTTACATTGT
The DNA here is from genome assembly GCF_020085105.1 of Siniperca chuatsi. NCBI lineage: Eukaryota > Metazoa > Chordata > Actinopteri > Centrarchiformes > Sinipercidae > Siniperca > Siniperca chuatsi. The sequence continues at coordinate 25,169,031 of NC_058054.1, forward strand.
TCCGCTTACTATGGTTTTCAAGCATTTGAACACGATCCCACAACACTTTTAACTTGTTTTCTTCAGCATCTTTGTCTGACGCCATTACCCCTGTCAAGTCCTCCAGTTGTGAAATACGGCCCTCCGCCTCCTCCATCCTGACTTGCAGCCCGTTCACCGTATCTTTTAACTCAATCATTGTCTCTTTGATAGCGATTGTGTCCGCTGCAACTACCTGAAGGGTCTTACTCATTTTTGTAACTTCAGCGAAAACTTTCTCCAGGCTCACTTTCGCATCAGTCTGTTTTTCGGGCGGGCTCAAATCTGCTTTGGCCTCCATCGGAGGTGGAGTACGCCTGGTCGCCATGCGGTTTGCTTCCTTGAAATATTTGGATGTCGTTGTCATCGCAGTACCGACGGTTATTACTATTTTTAAATTCTAGGTGGTATTTACATTGCCCCCAAAAAAAAAAAAAAAAAAACCTAACACGGCCGCCCACCATTGAGTCTCGTTCTGCCTGTTAAAAGGAAGTTTTTTCTTGCCACTGTCGCCAAGTGCTTGCTCATGGTGGGATTTGTTGGGTCTCTGTAAGGCCTTCTACTGCTCCCATGTTCCTGCACGACAACTATACTACTATTTTTATTATTAGTCTTATTACTATTATTATCATTTTTATTCCTATCATTATTATTACTATTATTGTTTTATTAATATTATCACTACCATTACATTATTATTATAAAATTCTATGTGGAATTTGCAATGTACATTCTCTATCTCTCTCTCTGACCACCCACCCTAAGTCTGGTTCTGCCTCTTAAAAGGAAGTTTTTCCTTGCCACTGTTGCCAAAGTGCTTGCTCTTGGTGGGAATTGTTGCGTCTCTGTAAATAATATTATAAAGAGTACCTTGGACAAAGTTTAATGGCATCTCTGCATATTGTAAAAAAAACCTCTGATGATTTGAGTGTCTCCATTACACAGCAGGAAGAAGAAATAATGAAACCTGCAGATAGGAAACAACCTGTATATGGCAGGTTGAAACAGCAGGCTGTTTATGGTGACTGCAGACTAGGTGACAGTTGCTACTGATAGCTTCCCAAACTACCAAAATATGCCCCTGGGCAGGCTTCTAAACTTATTGTAAATGCACCTACAGTGTCTGCTGAAAGAGCTGCCACTGAAAATGATAGAAGCTGACTGCTCTGGAGAAAACAACCTATTTTCTTACCCTTGTGATAATACCACCACACATATACAAGTCTCTTCACCAATCAGCAGAACAGAGAGCCATTTGAAAGTTGGTTAAGTGACTGTTCTTTTCAGGCAAGAGCACCCCACACAATAGACACAGCCAGATGATGAGCTGTTGTCTTTGCACATGTCGTTTCTATTGGCCTCAACCATGATAAGACATGTTATTAATGTCAGTACCTCTATGCAATATTAAATGATGGTACATAGGCTGTACTGCAGATAAGGATTTTAGTACCTTGTATTCTGATGTATATACTGGAGCTTGAATTAGAGGTGTCATTTTAGTGTCATAGACTGTGAATACATGACATCATTTGTGAAATTCATGTTAAAAATGTATGTTCATTAAAGAAACATTAAATTGCAATTTGTAAAAAGATGCCTTTTAAAACAAGATTTCCATCCAACATCAGTGATTCCAAGGAATACTGTATGCAGTGCTGCAAACACCCATATGTGTAGAAAATTAATGTTTACAACCCTAAAAAAAATGGTATGAGTACAAATGTTATGCTAAGATTTGACTTTTACAATGTTATATCAAAAATTCCTTCATTTTATGTTCAAAGGCTAAAAATGCAGCTCCACATTCTCAACGTTTCTACTTTCAGCCTTACAAAAATAACATGTGAAAGCATGTGGAACCAGCTTGTAAAAGAACACTTTATTATTAAAATGAAGAAATACCTTACCATGTCTTTCTCTTTTTTTCCAAGGCTTGCAAGATGTCCTGCCAGAGTTCCTGCGTGGGCGTTTTGTGGAGGCCGCCCTCAGCTATGTGGCGTGCAACTCGGAGGGCGAGCTGCTCTGCCACAACAACGACTGCTGGTGCCGGTGCTCTCCCCGCTTCCCAGAATGCAACTGTCCCTTCGCTGACATCAAGGTCATGGAGGAGAACCTGGAGAAGAGCAAAGAGGCCTGGAACAGCTTTAACCAAGAGTTCATGGAATCAGGTATGGGCTGGAATGGTTAATATGAAACTCATTAGGTGTTAGGGTGGAAACTGCTTATAATGAGGTTGTGTTGAATGAGGTTTTGGTTAAGTGTATAAAACAGTGGCAAGATAGCCAAAAAGCTTCAACCAACAACTTTTAGAATAAATTTTGGGTTGGTGGGTTGTGTTGACTGAGGTTTTAGTTTAGCTTTAAGGCCTGGAGTAACTTCAGCTAACATTTCATCCAGTCATGTAATGTATGAGTTGGCGTGACTGTTGTGGGCAAAATAAAACTGGTAATATTTATGTAGATAACTTTAAGGTATAATACGTATATAGAAAATAAGGTTATATTAAAGCCACTGTGTATAGCATTTATATGTGATCATAGGATCTTTAAAGAGTAACTTAACACAAAATCCTCTTTTTTTAGCTAGTAAATTATGTGTACAATCTTATATCATTTGATCCTAGTCTTGGACCAAATTGTTGCCCTTTTCCAGAGAAAATCCAGGAATTCTGTTCTCTCAAAACTGTGAGAAATCTATGATGTAAAAGGAAACATTACAATCACTGCCACATACCCCCTCTACACTCTCTCGCCCCCTGTCAACTGTCAGCAGTGTTTAGAGTATAAAATTTTAATTTGCAAGACATGGAGAAATTGAGTGCGTGCATCTGTAAGTGCTAAAAGTAGGAAAACTACATTATTAGAAACTACAAGTGCTGAACTAGTAATGTACAGTGTTGATCAGTATTGTAGAGTTTGGGGCAAATTTCCATCCTTCCTACCACTCGTTCACATCACCTATTCTGTCACTCTTATCTTCTGCTGTATCTGCTGAAGCCTCGCTTAACTATGCTAGCAGTTCAAAAAAGCAGTTCAAATGGTTCTAAACCACAGCGTTGGCTGTTAGTGAAGGTGGAGACACAGGGGAACTGGAGTCACTTTGCATGTCAGATGATGTTTCAGACGGCGCAAGAGAAACGCAAGGTGTTGCCTGCCTGTATAAGCAGAATTATGTATGCAAATACACTTCTATAAATTCTGAATGACCTCCAGATGTATTATTTAGGCATTAACAAGGCTGAAAATGCTGAAACATGTTGGCGTAGAAAGTCAGGAGGACAGAAAGATGGAAGCTGGATTGTGGGGTTACTGCGGGGGGTGGTGGAGCATGTGTTTTTGAATTTGTGAAGAGTGTTGGGAATCTGGTAGGGCAAGTTTGGTTATTAGCAAATATCAAAGATATGTCTCACTATTAATACAATTATTAATATCAATAAAATTGATAAGGATTAATAAATACGGCGCACCACCCTGGGATCAGGGACCAACAACCAGACCGTGAATACAGTCTCAAAAGGGGCTTTCCACTTAAAAATGCCAATATTTAATAACTATTTTACACTAACAAGGTAGAGCGAAGGATTAATCCAAGCACTGACCGTCACAAATAACAAATAACCACAGGCAACTGCTCTTTAGAGTTTATTTAACTTAGCACCAATAAATAATCAATAAACTTCAGCCAATAAACCTCTTTATAAATAAACCTCTATTATCTATTCTAAACACAATGAAAGCATACAACAATCAGCAAGCATGTAGTGCAAGCATGTGTATGTGTGTGTAAGTATGTGTGTGGGAGAATGGGGGTTCGAGGAAGATGGTGGATGCCACCACGTAGGTGGCTCAGCACGAGATGATGGCCCGCTTAAAACAAAGGGGTAAGAACCAAAACTGGAGGACGCAATTTATTCTTCCTCCCCAAGACAGCAAAATCACACAACAATGAAGCTCAGGTTACAATAACACACAGTTATAAATCTCTGCCCAGACACAAGGCTCTTACTTGGATCGCTCTCACCTCGTGACGAGCCACCCACGTGGTGGCGTCTGCCATCTTCTCCGAGTCTCTAAGGCTCGGATAAAGACGGTGGATGAGATACCGCTCTGTCGATGGGTTCAACAGAAAAGCTGGTCCTCAGGCAGCAGCGGAGGAAAACAGCAAAGTCAACTTAGTGGGAAGAGAGCGGGGCTTCTCTTCCATGAAGAAAATGGTTCAATCTGTGTCTTCCTTCTGCAAGTATTTGAGATTGTTACGTGTATAACAATCTCATTCAGAATCCAAAAATGTGTTCAGCAAACATTTCTCATCCAGTGAGTTAAGACCTTCACCTAGGGAATTTTAAAGTTCAACGTTGATTAAAGCAGCTTGCCTCCTGTAGCAACCTGCCGTGGAATGACAATGGCGAAACCGATGCGCTGGATTTTATGGGCTTGGTGACGTCATGGCCGTGTCACAGGAGTGGGGCTCATCTAGTAGGGATTCAGGATTTGGTTTCAAACTTAAATCTCACACTCAGGTGAGATTTACCAGACCTTAGGGTTTGTTGTTTCTTTGTTCAGGCTTATATCTAAATGTAGGCCTCTTCTTTGTCCCCCATGTGGTGAGGTCCCAACAATGGTTATGTTCAAGCTAAAACGAGATGTTATATTGCTCTTTAAAATTATTCTGATGACATCAGTTTTGTTTGTAGAAAAACAAGATGTTCCCAGTTAAAGTGGGTGCTGAGTATGTGTTGCTTTTAGCCTTACTGTTTGCCACAGTTTCAGTCTTGATACTACCACTGGATGATGAAAAAGCACAAACTTTTCTAATCCAACACATAGTGGCTTTAAAGAAGAGTTCAAGTGTCTTGCTTGAACAAGAGGGAAGAGTCTTCAGCAGCTTTAACCAAAAACTGATTTATTCTGTGAATATATTTAGCAAAAACAATAAATGGCATTACACCAAAGAAGTGAAGTTCCTTTATAAAGTGGGTTATGAGGGGCATCTCCTGGAGGGTGGTCATAAAATATTTGGACCAGTAAGAGTGAAATCCAGACATCAGCAGTAATCCAAACAAGAGCAAAGAAGCTTGAAAAAACCTTAGCTGTTAATCACATCAAATGAGCTGATAACTTGTTCCGATACAGTCCAAAACATCTTAAATACTAGACCGGAAAAATAAATGATTCCAGTTATATCTTCCTTTTGAAATCCCTACGGTTGACAGCCTTTACATTTTTAATGTAGATTTAGTTTTTTTGGGTTATATGAATTAAACTATAAAGTGTTAGTAAATATTTTCATTAAAGTTATAACCTTTAAAATAAGCTTTTTAGCCCTTTGACTCAATGATTTCACTGAAATTAGAATCAACACATATATAACTTGTTGTGTGAGGCTTTGTTTGAGGCTTTAACATCATATAACATGAGGCTCATTTGATAAAATACCCTTATTATTACATGACAGTCTTTTCATTTTGGCTCAGTGTAAAGACTGAGGATGTACTGACTGTGTTACAATAAATAAGAGAAAAGAGCTCTGGACAGCTGAACAGGGACAGTGTTGCATAAGATTGTTCAGTTCCAGTTTCAGATGTAGCAAGTGGGATGTTGATGATGTATAGCTCCAAGCTGGATGCATTTTATTCTCAATAACATTCTGTTTATGTAGCGTGTACCTGTGAAGTGTTGTTCTAACTGTGTTTATAATCACCCGTGTTATTACTGACAAATAGAGTGCAGTCATTGATGATGTGTCATAACCTACCTGTATTACAGTTCAGTTGCTGCTGATTTTTGTCATAAATAAGCATTATATGAAAGCCTGATATATGAGCATCTGATAACTTCAGTTTGCTATATTTTACATGTTTTATGTCTGATGGGGCATTTAGTGTTGAATGTAGAAAACTGTGGCAGAGCTGTTCTGTGGGAATAAAGACAGAACAGTGCCTTTATCTACATTCTCAAGTGGCAGTCTATTTCCCAGTCAGAGTTGAGGGACATTGTCTTATGAGTCCATCAGCCAGCTGTTTATACCCTTTATTTTTACTGGGATGCTTTGACAAGTAAGCTCAAAATGAGCAAGCAACTGAAGTGATTCCAAAATCTCTCTGATTACAACACATTACTAGCATGCAACATTTTAGTTTTATGTTCAGCTTTTAAAGCAAGACCATGTAGCATTTGCTGAACAATGACCACAAGTTATAATTATGGGATAAGGGTAAATGTTTAAACATAATGCAACAGAAGCACAAGTAGAGAAGAGTCATAAAGTCAGCAAACTCAGTGTCAGCCAGCAATACTGTCAGCTAAAAGCAATATCTAGCTAAAGTTTGCTAATATTAGCAAACATTAAGCCACCATAAGCTACTGGTCATATACCAGACCAAGTAAAGCTGTAGGAGTGAAACTCCTGAAAGTACTTAATTGAGCAACGGTACATTTGACTACATATCAATTAACGTTTCATTTGTAATAGGAATATTGTGTTATTTCTTCTTTTAAAGGTTCCTGTTACTTTGTAGCAGTCACCCTCCTAACATTAGGATACTGGATTCCACAAACAATAATAAAAGAAAGATGTAATCTCATCACTAAACTGCCACTTTAACATAGTAACCAGTGCATAGCAGAAGCTGTTAAAATGTTAAGTCAAAAGTTACGTTACTGATCGAGTAAAGCAGATCACACAATAAGATCACACAATACGATAACTGATCAGATCATAATATATATCATATCAAGAACATTAACCTTTTAATTAATAAAATACTTAGACTGGGACAATCTACTCCTTCAAAATGATGTAGAAATAACTAGTCAAAACTTTATAGAAAAATTGCAATTGACGATCATTGAATTTTCAATTAAGATGAAACTTAAAAAGAAACTCCTCAGGGTGAACGATAATGTCCAAAAATTAATGAAGGAGCGGGACAGTGCTTTAAAAATAGTCACAAAATCAAAGCTGTCCCATGATAGGCATAAATTTGCAATGCTAAGAAACAGGGTAATAAGACAACTGAGATAAGCAAACGCAGACTTCTTCATCACAATCATTGAAAATTTTTACGGTAACTCAAAAGCTATATGGAGTCGATTAAAAAATTAACAGGTCAAAATAATATAACAAAGCTATTTGAATTAAAGGTCAATGACATTCCTACAGAGTCCAGCTGATGTGGCACAGGCCCTCAATCATTATTTTGTTGAGTCAGTGGCTACCATAACCCAGTTCAGCAAAGCATTGCATCTTCTGCTAATACTAGTGACCAGGCACTAGCACTAAGACCGGTACCTGAGATGGAGGTTGCAAAAGAACTTTCATAGAGGTAGAGCAGATTGTCCACTAATAGGTCGGCAGTTCGATCCTGGCTTCTCCAAGTCAAGTGTCCTTGGGCAAGATACTCCCGATGTGTGAGTGTCTGTGACTGAATTAGTTTCTTTGTACTGATGAGCAGTTGGCACCTGCCATCAGTGTATGAATGTGGGTGAATGTGATATGTAGTATGAAGCGCTTTGAGTGGCGCTATACAACTACAGCCCATTTACATTTACTCATGCTCAAAGAGATGATTTCCTCCATAATTAAACCACTAACGCATACTGTATCATTAATACCTCTTTGGATCAAGGGAGGTTTTCTATCTCATGTAAGCCTGCTGTTGTGGCCCCTATATTCAAAGACGGTGACCCCCTTCTGACCTCCAACTATAGGCCCATCAGTATCTTACCCATAGAATCAAAGGTATTTGTGTGGCTGCCAAGCAAATCATTGACAATCTCAACAATAGCTCCTTCCCACTGCACCCAATGCAATTTGGATTCAGGGCTAATCACTTGACAGAAGCAGCTACATGCTACTTCATAGAAAAAGTTAAGGCATCAGTGGACAAAGGCGGGGTTTTTACGACCGTATTCCTTGATTTATGGATGCCGTTTGACACATTAATCATATCATCCTACTGCATAAACTACTCCATGTCATTTTTTCCACAGAATCTCTCAACTTTACCAAATTCTATCTCTCATTCCACTCCCAACTTGTCAAAATCAATAATCAATAAAAACCAATAATAATAAATTGAACCCCCTATGTACCTTAATCTGCCTTCAGTGTGTGGAAAATGTGATATCATAATGTATGCTGATGATACAGTTTTACTCACAGTAAAACTGCAGAAGATGTTGCAATCAAGCAAACAGCTGTCATGTTGAAGTCACATCGTGACTTCACCAATGTTGTTTGCAACTGAATGTTAAATGGACTGTACTTGTATAGCACCTTTCTAGTCTTCCGACTACTCACAGCACACTACATACCACATTCACCCCATTCAACACATTCATACACTGATGGCAGGTGCCAACTGCTCATCAGTTCAAAGAAACTAATTAAGCATTCACACACACACTCACACAGCCCTCGGGAGCAATTTGGGTTTCAGTGTCTTGCCCAAAGACACTTCGACATGGGGGAAGCCGGGATCAAACCACCGACCTTCCGATTGGTGGACGACACTCTACCACTAAGCCACAGCCCAACTGAACTTGTTTGTATGTTCTCCAAAGGCCATAGCATAGATGTAGAGCAAGATATTTTCATCTCAGGCTACAAGTTGTCTGAGAATACAAATATTTAGGAGTACACATAGATTCAAATCTTGTCCTCAAAACCCACATAAAAATGGTCTGTAATAAAGTAAAGTTCAATTTGGTAAATTTCAGGTTTACCAGAAACTTCCTCTCAATTGAGGCAGCCTAGATATACTTCCATTCAATGGTTCTCTCCCACATCACCTATTATCTGATAATTTGTTACACTCGACAGCCTGCTGAATTGTGCTTTCCAGATTATGACTGCTTTAGCCACCCTAGGGATTGTGGTCGTGGTGCCACCACCACGACCACAATTACCTGCCTTATTACTGTGTATAGGAAGCATTTAAAATGTAAGCTCATAGCTTGCAATGATTTTTGTGCTCATGTTTAAACTCGGTGTCCCGCTTCCGGTCATATTTGCTATAATTTATTGCCCCCCTAAACCAGCTGGCTCCTTTTTGTTGGAACTCCCTTAATTTTTATCCAGTCTTGTTTTAAATTATGATAGAATTGTTCTTTGTGGTGATTTTATCTTAAAATAGTCTTCTAATGCTCTCACTGATGATTTTTTAAAATATCTCTAACTCTTTTAACTTTCAACAACATGTGTCTGGCCAAACTTAATCCCGTGGCCACACTTTAGACCTAGTCTTAGTCTTGGTCTGAGAATACTATCTGTGGGACATGTTTGTATCTGATCACCTATGCATTGTTTTTAACAGTGAATTTCAGGCTGCTAGTACTATCTTATCCTGCTCTGAGTACGCACATGTCCTTCATGAGCATAGTGCCTCAAAATTCTCCTGGCAATGTGTTTCCTGACTCCTCCAACACCAACGATTTGGTTGATTCTTTTAGCTACCTGTGTTCTTCAACTTTAGATCTCATAGCTCCTCTGAAAAATAGACCAAACTCAAAGACTAGAAAACAGCCATGGATAAATGACAGTATTCAAAGCTGTAAAAGGAAATGCAGAAAAACAGAATGCAGATGGAAGAAATCAGGTGTCCAGGTCCACTTTGTGTCTATGAAAGAGTTATTACTCCTTTATAATAGGATTGTGAAGCATGCAAGAACATGCCATTTCTCTGGACTCTGTGTAGCCATTATTAACTTTATGTCATCCTTTTCCCATATTAACTATGGTGTGCCTCAAGGTTCAATTCTGTTCTCCTTATATATGCTCCCCTTGGGTGGGTGATCTGCAGACATGGTATGTCTTTTCATTGCTATGCGGATGACATACAGTTGTACCTCCCTGTCAAGCCCACTGACCTTAGTATGCTGAGTTCTCTGCAGGACTGCCTGTCTGACATAAAAAATTGGATGTTGATATATTTTCTTCAGCTCAACTCAAACAAAACAGAAATCCTTGTTTTTGGGCCCCAAAATATCACTAAACAAATACTGCCATCTACTGGCTACCTGTCACATATCAAGCCTGTTGCAAGAAATCTTGGTGTCCTGTTTGATAGCAATTTATGTTTTGAGCAACATATCACTAAGTTTGTCCAATCATGTTTTTTCACCTCAGAAATACTGCAAAAATCAGCAAAAAGGGGTCTTTTGTCTGTTCCTGTGTCCAGGTTGAAAACTAAGGCAGACCGAGCTTTTGCCATCAGGGCCCCAAGGCTCTGGAACGACCTGCCCGAAGAAATTAGGTTGTCTGAGTCAGTGTCTTCTTTTAAGTCTCTTCTCAAAACGCATTTTTATTGGAAAGCATATCCTGATTTTACCTAAATTGTCTGTTTATTTTATTCTTTTTTATATTTTGTATAATTCACTGTGATATTTTATTTCTCTCTCTGTGAAGCACTTTGTACTTTGTTTTGATAAGTGCTCTATAAATAAAATTGTATTATTATTATCATTTTTAAAACCACTGTAATCATTATACAAAAAAGCACAGAAGCCATTCAGTTTTCATCATTGCCATATTCTAAAGAAATATAATCTGTTCAGCTGGAAAAACCTCATCAAATTTAAAAATGCCTGCGTAGTTTATAAGATTGTGCCATCAACAGTACTACCAAACCATATACATTGGTTTTCAGCTGAAAAGGTGGTTTGGGGGTTTAGTTGTTCTTTAAGAAACCCAGCTGTTGCTTTGCCTCTTTCCATTATGTTATTGTTGCATGAAGGGTTATTCTTTTACTCCTTTTTTGGCCTGCTGACCCTTTGTCTTCTTACTTGTAACGTTCAAAGCTCCACTGGATGGTGGCTGTTGCATTTTCTCTGACATGTTTGTTGCGGTCACCTTCCTTCCCTTCCTTCTTATTCTTTTTGTTTTATGGTGGCTGGCAAACAATGAAATGCTGCACTACCACCCCCCATTTCTATGGAGTGTGTTTTAGGTGTCTTTGCTTTTCCCTCTCAACCTTTGTTTACACTTTGTTGCTTGGTAACACAGATGGAACAGTACTTGCAGCTCGCACACCTGGATAGCGGTCGGACCCAACCACTTCAGGAAAATAGGCTGAAGCAGCCAAAATGGAAGTTAGTGTGGGTGTGGCACATTATTTGTATTGTTTAGCAATCTAACTTTTGTTTTTTACGAGGGAGAATGTACTTTTTTGTTCATTTAAAAGTTACATAGGTTCTCTTTAAGGCCAATGTAAGATACTCACACTATTTGATTCTCTCATGTGACAAACCACACAACAACAAACCTTAACTCCTTAGTTGTCCACCGTTTAAGACAACAACACTGTCCACTTTGTTGTCCACCCCTTTGTCAGTCAATCAATCAATCAAGTTTTTTCACATGTAATTTGTTGTTGTTTCTTTGTTTTCTGATAGTAGTAGCAATAGTACTGATCTGAAAAAATAGTAGCAGTAGTAATATGAGTTGTAGAAGTAGTAATATATACTAGTAGAAGAGGGATAAAAAAGAATAACAAGCTGTAGTAATTTTATCATTAATGGTGAAAGCTATAATTTGAGAATAAGTAATTTGAATTTATACAGAAAAAATGTGAAGGACTTTTTCCCCTCATATGAAATTAAGAAGATAACTTCATAGCTGTATGAATCATTTCTACTGAGCTTAGCTGTTTTATGAAATTTAATAATGACAATTCAATATTGTCTCAACTTATTCATTCTCTAAAAACACAAAACCTATGACTTACATTATTGCTCAGTGGAACGTGGCCTGTCATATGTTTTCAGCTTACTTTTCACAGTAGTGTGAAAGCTGTGTCTTAGCATGCTGAGCCACAGTGACAGAGGCCCCATCAGGTATACTGTCTCACTCTTGTTAAATTGATTTCCACCAAGCCATGCTGCTTTATCAAAACCATTCATCACAGAGAGTGAGACACAGGTGTGCAATGTAATGGTGGCAATGATGCAGAGCAATTCAGGCTTCACTTCCTAAATTGGCTAAAGCTTCTTTTGTTTTGTTTTTTGCTACATCTCAACACATCACCAGTTCACTTCTTAATGACTTGGAAGGTATAGGATTTAATTTGAGACAGGTTTCTGGCAGCTTTCTTTGTGGGTGTGTTGTGTTTCCCTGCAGAGTTCAGGCGATTGTGTGTGTGCTGTCATTTTTTTGAAAATTTTTTGGTGAGTGACATTAAAGAGGTAAACAGGATTTCTGTGCATTCACTTAGCCTCATTTTGACAGTACCTGACTTTGCAAAGTTGCTTTTTTTGCTGCATATTAAATCTTTATAAAGCAGAGAGATGAGAGGAAGGAGGATTTCAGAGTTCCCCCACTATATCTTACTATCTCTGTCCCTCTTTTGCATCTTCTCTCTTTTTCACATGCACACACACACACACACATACAAATTGCAGGAGCTCTCTGCTGTAAGGTTCTTCTTTTCTTTTCTTTTTGGATAAATCTCATGTACAGTTTGGGAGGCAAGATGTCCTGGTAATGTGTGAATAAGTTGGATCTGGAACATCACACCTTTGGTTTTGTGAAATTGAAAAACACAGCCAGCTTCAAGGCTTAGCACTAAGCCTGGTTCTATACAGTGTCTGTATAAAATTGCAGTGCCACATTCCTAATACAGAGTGCTGTAATTTATGTTTCCTCTGTCACAGACTTAAAGGTTCTTTGTGAGTGTCGTACCTTCTCAGCTCCGGTACAGTGATCTAACTTTTTTTTTTCCATTAGTGATGGGGAGTTTCTATATTCTATGCATAGTTTACAGAATGAATACGAATGTTCTTAACATTACTCAGCTTCTTCACTGTACCTCAAGTCACTCTCAAGTCTCAAATGTCTGTTTTAAAGGTAAGGCTGCCATTATTTTATATTTTTATAAACAAATACAATGAAAAGACTAAAACCAATGCGTTAGTTTGTCTTTCAGCGTTCATAAATGTATAGTTTAATTTAAAAAAGTTTTTATCAAATGTTACTCAAACAGAAGTAAATTGTGCATTTTTGAGGACTATTTTCAGCTGCGGATTAGTACACATTTGGTACACTAGTGAGTATTTCAGGCATCAGGACAGTGTATGTGGGATTGACTCAATATAAACTACATTTCCCGTGTAAATAATCAAAATCTAAATAAATGACATGGAACTTTGTCATGCTGTTATGCTGGTCAGACCATGAGGCAAAGTACAACATTAGATTAAACACCAATCTAATGTGACTCACATACACAGATGTCAAACCCAATCTGGCTGTCACTGTGGCAGGAAGCACATACACTGCAGAGCACAGCTTCTTTAAAAGAGACCTTAAAGGTGCAATGTGTAAGAATTGCAAGACCTTTTTCAAGAACTGAAAACAAAATTTAATGGGGGGGGGGGGTTTACCTTCAAGTCACATGATTACCAGCATGTCTGTACAAGCTTGTGGTCACTGTTATCCTTAACAATTCAAATACAAATAAGCTTGATTTATTTGCATAATCAATAAATCCTAGTTATTTAGCACTAAAATTTAATTTAGTCAAGAAATTGCTTTACAAGTTTGCTTCACACAAATTACAAAAAAGTATTTTTTTTGTCACTGGCGGTATCTAGTTATGCAGATAGTTTTAGTTTTATTTGTCCAGGTTTTGATATATCTGTCTCAGAGATTTCTGCTTCCAACCCAATATGTGGTTAATGGAATTTCATGGCTGGCATTCACAGCATTGAAAAAAATATCATAAAATAAAAATTATGTAAAAAGGACACAGTTTTCAGAAAGCGATCCACAAAACACACTGTGAAGAGTTTTCAATGGAACTACTTTGTAATGAAATAATAGACCTTATTAAATTCCATTCGCCTGCATTGTATTGGAGTACAAGGAAATCTCAGAGATGGATATCTCAAAACCAAAACTATCTGCATAGCCAAATATCTCTAGAGTGAGTAAATGTTTGTTTTTTCTTTTGCATTTGGGTGAACCAACCCTTTAATCAACTGACAGCCCGCAGTGAAAAAATTCAGTGTGGGGTTTGAATGCCATTGGTAATTTTTTGAAGTGACCCCTGTTGCTGGTTTATTATCAGTATCAGTAATATTCATGTTAACTGTATTGAAAGTGTAAACAAATCCTGGCATGGATTCCACTCAACGCTATCAGGACCCGGCTACTTTGAATTTCTGCCCATTTCTGGCTTTATTGTCGCATTTTTATGTAGACGAATATTTTTTTTAGACGAATAATACATCCACAGACCTTTTAGAAAGGTGCGGAATAAAAGTTAAAAAAATAATTCTGACATTGGAAATTAATAATTTTAAACATTTTGACGGGCCCAAAATGAATGTTTTGTTTATCTCTGTGTGAGGTGTCTGATGTTTTGTTCCTGCTTCTAAAAAGGCTTGTAGAAGCCAATAGTATAAAAACGTTGGTATCACGTGATATAATTGGAAAAAACGGACACTGACGTTAGCACATTCAATTCAGTGCAAATACTACCTATAATTTTTAAAATAGTAATAATGTAATTGTAGTGGTAACATTAACATTAATATTAATAATAATAGAAATGACAGCTATAGGAATACTAATGACAGTACTAGCAACAGAGCCAATAATAACAACTGTGGTAACAGTTGTCAAACAGGAACACAGGGGCAGCAAGTGGCCCACAACCACAGATCCAGTCTCTGTAGCTCTGGAGGCAGAAATACCTGCTGAAAGCAACAGAATGAGAGAGGAGAGAAACGAGAAAGCACAGAACTACGGGAGAGAGAAGATGGGAATAAATGGGATAAAAATGCATACAGATGGAGAGGGAGAGGAGGAGAGAGGAAAGAGGTGCATCATGGGAAGTCTCCCAGCAGTCTAGACCTATAGCAGCATAACTAAGGGATGGTTCAGGGCTCAACCAAGCCAGCCCTAACTATAAGTTTTAGCAAAGAGGAAAGTCTTAAGCCTACTCTTAAATGTGGAGATGGTGTCTGCCTGATTCAACAGGAGAGGAGCTTGATAACTGAAGGCTCTGACTCCCATTCTACTTTTGGAGACTCTAGGAACCACAAGTAACCCTGCATTCTGGGAGCGCAGTGTTCTAGTCGGGTAATATGGTATTATGAGATTGTTAAGATATGATGGTGCCCGACCATTAAGAGCTTTGTAGGTCAGGAGAAGGATTTTAAATTCTATTCTCGTTTTTACAGGGAGCCAGTGCAGAGAAGCTAACATTGGGGAAAGATGATCTCTTTTCCTAGTTCTTGTACACGTGCCGCAGCATTCAGGATCAACTGGAGAGTCTTAAGGGACTTATTTGGGCAGCCTGATAATAAGGAATTGCAATAGTTATACTGTTCTCTTCATATGTTTTGCTTTCCAAGCGTGAAATATAAATAAACAGCAAGCCAAACTCTGTTCAAGAGCCAGGATATGAGTGCCTTGCTCCTTTAATATTGCAATTTGTGGTTTACACAGGCAAACTCAACGGCCACTGAACCGAGTAAAACTGTAAATTAAATTAAAAAAATAAAGAAATTATGCTTATTAACAGTGCAATGAGTGAAATGTATACAGATACATCGCTAACTCGGGTTAGAAGCATTATTAATACACCAAGTTAGCACCGATCGCCAAAAATATAAACATCTTTGATTGTATCACTTAAACTCTTGCAACATATATTAAACAGATGGATGATTCAAATAAACTTACAGCCATCGCTTCCGACAGGGTTTAGAAGGATGATCGAATCAGATTCAACAAAAACATATGTTAAGTGTTTGCTGCGCCATAAGCTCACTATTTCCTGTTACCCAATGTGCGGTGCTCTTGGAAACACGTCAAAATAGAAGTCCTCACATAGGAATTTGCATAATAGCGGCAGATAAAACGAAATTTATAAAGAATATTAAGCAATCATGAGCAAAATATAATGTTTATATATGCAAATGTCCATCACAAATTATGCACACCCTCTAACAGAGGCAACAGAGGCAGAACAATAGTCCAACCTAGAAGTAACAAATGCATGCACTAGTTTTTCGGCATCATTTTGAGACAGGATGTGCCTGATTTTTGCAATGTTGCGTAGGTGAAAGAAGGCAGTCCTTGAAGTTTGTTTCATGTGGGAGTTAAAGGATAAATCCTGATCAAAGATAACTCCAAGGTTCCTTACGGTGGTGCTGGAGGCCAGGGCAATGCCATCTAGAGTAACTATATCTTTAGATAATGCACCTCAGAGGTGTTTGGGGCCAAGTACAGTAACTTCAGTTTTGTCAGAGTTTAACATCAGAAAACTGCAGGTCATCCAGGTTTCTATGTCCTTAAGGCATGCTTGAATTTTAGCTAACTGGTTAGTTTCATCTGGTTTGATTTATAGATATAATTGGGTATCATCCGCATAACAATGAAAGATTCTGGAGTGTTTCCTAATAATATTGCCTAGAGGAAGCTTATATAAGGTGAATAGAATCGGCCCAAGCACAGAACCTTGCGGAACTCCGTGACTAACTTTGGCGTGCACGGAGGACTCACCGTTGAATGTACAAACTAAGGTCAATCTGATAGATAGGATTTAAACCAGCTTACTGTGGTTCCTGTAATGCCAATTATATGTTCCAGTCTCTGTAATAGGATGTGATGGTCAATGGTGTCAAACGCAGCACTAAGATCTAACAAGACAAGTACAGAGAAAAGTCCATTGTCTGATGCAATTAAAAGGTAATTTATAATTTTTCACCAGTGCTGTCTCTATGCTATAATGCACTCTAAATCCTGACTGAAAATCCTCAACTAAACTATTGTTATACACATATTAACAACCCATAAAATTTCAATACTGCATATGTAAACAAAATCAACAACAACTATCAACAGCCATAGTCCTGACAACCTTAACTAATGTGTTGTCACCAGTTATATTGTCAAAATTAGAAAAATAACAGCTGAAATCCCTGAGGAGCTACATTAGCATTAGTGACGGTGCGTCCAGTAACGCTAAATTAAAAAAATAACAGCTTCAATCCCTGAGGTGCTATGTTAGCATTAGTGATGGTTGCATCCAGTAACATTATATCTATCAAAAAATGTAACATTATATTGAAGATGCCTATCAGATTTACAGTACAAGTTTATGCAGGGCAAGTTGATTGACCAGTCACTATTCCGTCCCGGGCCAGTAAATGTACATATTGCAAAATGAATTAATTATTCTACCACCAAAGATTCATTCCTTGACTTGACTGAGTCTGTCTTGAGTCTCACTCCACTCAACCATGAAATATAAAGGTTGTGTAACGAAATGGCAACCACTGGAATGGAATGGAAGGGAGGAGGGGGAGTCAGACATCTAGTGGCTGAATGGTATCAATGTTATCAATAGCAGCTTTAAAGAACCCAAGAGTGGAATAGTGAAATGAATCTAAGGGACCCAGAATTGGGGCATCTCTATAAATGACTTCTCTGGAATCCAGAAATGAGAGGAAAACTACTTCCTCCTCCCGTCTTCCTCCACTAACTCAGTGGGAAGCTGGTTCTGTTTCTGTATTTAAAAGCCAGGCTTGGGCTGCTGGCTTTGAACCAATAGCCAAGCTATTTTAATTATGTGACTCTCAAAATGGTGGAAGTGAGAATGGGCATGGATGTAGTTTTATTTGCATGATGGAGATGTACTAATTTAAAGTTACAAGAGCATCTTGAAATGCATTAAAGGAGAGATGTAATTTCTTTGTAGTTAACCTAAAGTTTACCTCCAGACACATTTTAAAGTATGTAAAAATACTCTGCTATGATTAATATTTTGTTTAACATGGTTATCCCACATAAAAAGAAAAAAAAAACCAGAAAACTCTGAAAAGGGCTGCAAGCACATGTACTCTTTCTCTCTCATTGAGAAATTCTGGATCTATGAATGCCCCGCGCACCACTGTGCTTGCTAGGTGACCGGTGCCGTTGAAAGCATGGATGTGGGTGAGAGAGCGGTGCGCGTCAAGATGGCTAGAGTTAGAGGAAACATCTGATTCAGCCATACATGTTTGAGCCTCAGTCAGACCCAGATGAGGAGTTTATTGTGCACCAAAATCGGAAAATAGCAGACTATCAGAATGGTGGTTAGCATCTTTTATTTGTTTATGTTGTTTGTTAGCTTGTTAGCTTGCAACTGGCAGTGGCTGACACAGTGTTAGTGATTGTGAAACATACAATAAAATCTGCTACGATGTTACAGTGTCTTCACATTGTTATTATGTAACATATGTATATAGTGGAAGGAAACTCCAGGGTGCAGTGTACATCCAAAAACTGCACACCCTACCATGTTTGCTGTCAAAACTTTCACTAAGCTAACTTAGTGCAAACTCTCGCTCACTTTACTGTCAAGTCCGGTCTGTGCTGGAGGTTTCTAGGTTTCTTTGCCAGTGCCATACAGAGGGACCACCTGAGCCAATTTTCAAATGCTGGGTACTATGCAGAAAGTGTTGGAAATGAAATATATTTGTAATATGCTCTGTATGATTGCTGTAAACAAGAATAAAACATCCAAGCTATCCTTGGAGGGGGGCTGCGGTTGGGCGGGTATGAGAGTCAGTGTCAGTGGGGGTCCCAGGCGTTGCTAATGAGGCCAGCTGCAGACTGTCACGGATACTCCAGGCTCCACTACCCACTAATTATCCACACCTGCTCACAATCACACTCCTGCTCCACATTAGCTCCCAGTCACAGTCAGCATAAAAGACCTGCACTCACCTCAGTATGTGTCCGACTTCGTTCATGACTAGGATATTCCACACTACTCAGGATTACGCCTATTCGCCCTTCTCCAGCGATCTCCCTCCTTCACACTTCCCTCTCTCCATACCCACTCTCTCTGGCTGTTATCTAATAAAGAACACTCTTTCCCATCTCGGTGTCCCCTGCCTGTCTGTTCCGTAACAGAAGGTTGGACCTTTACCGAAAGGATGACAGCCCTGAGCTGCGATGACCCCCTTCCCGCACCTGGAGGATGTTATCCGGCGACATCTCCTCACCCATCCACCACCAGTCATTCCCACTAGCGCTTCCTCAGACACTCCTTCAACTCCTCTGGCTCTCAGGATGATTAATCAATTACAGACCTTCGCAGGCTCAGCAGAGGACTGCGAGGGATTTTGGTTGCGGTGTTCCCTGGTCATCGGCCTATACCCACACCAGTACCCCACCGAGTGATCCAAGGTGGCGTTCTTGGTGTCCTGGCTCGATGGACCGGCACTCCGCTGGGCGGCAGACATCTGGTCGAGAGGTGAGGCTGTCACAGAATCTTTTTGCCATTTCATATCACACCTCAGGAAAGAGTTCAGCACGCCAGTCAGTACCTCGTCAAGCAGTCCTCAGCCTGCACCTCTACCGGCCAGTCTTCGGTCTAGCAACCCACGACTTCCTTGCACTGAAACTCCGCCGCCCAGCTGCTCTCCTGCTCCGTCAACACCTCCAGTTCCAGCTCCGCAGCAGCCTCCAGTCCCTGCTGGATTGCAGCGGCCTCCAGTCCCAGCGCCGTGGCAGCCATCACTCACTGCTGGATTGCAGCAGCCATGACTCACAGCAGGCCGCAACCCATGCAGGCTGGCAGCAGGCTGCAACCCCCGCAGGCTGGCAGCAGGCAGCACCCCCTGTTGGATCCCAGACTCCATGCTGGATCGCAGTCGACTCCTCTCCCGGCTGGATCGCAGCAGCTCCCCACTCCCAGACTCCCTGCTGGATCGCAGCAGCTCCTTCCTTCCAGTCCTGCTGTCCCGATGCTGGCTCCCAGCTCTGATGTCCAGTCACTTCATCATAGACCGCATGATTTCAGGTCCGAACCTGTCAGGCCCCTCTCTCCATACCCACTCTCTCTGGCTGTTATCTAATAATGAACACTCTTGCCCATCTCGGTGTCCCCTGCCTGTCTGTTCCGTAACACAGACGGAAAAACTGTTTTTGTGGTGTGAGGTTTTGGTCCTGATGGACTGCAGGCTCCTGCCAGAGGGGATTGTCTGAATAAATTTGTCTCCAGGGTGGAAGGGTTCAGCCTCAATCTTTCCTGCACACCTCGGAGGCGGAAGGTAGCTTACAGCCAATCACCTTTTCTGCAGAGCGAATGATACGCTGCAGTCTGCCCATGTCCTTGGCAGTGGCAGCAGCATACCAGATGGTGATGGAGGAGTTCAGGATGGACTCAATGATGACGGTGTAGAAGTGCACCATCATTGTCTTTGGCAGGTTGAATTTCTTCAGCTGCCACTGGAAGTACATCCTCTGCTGGGCTTTCTTGGTGAGGGAGCTGATGTGGGTGATGATGGTGCCCAGGAAGCGGAAGTGTCCACGGTGTCGACAGGGGAGTCACACAGGGTGATGGGGGCGGGTGGGGCTGGGTTTTTCCTGTAATCCACAACCATCTCCACTGTCTTGAGAGCATTGAGCAGATTGTTCTGCACCAGGTCATGAGGTGGTCAATCTCCCACCTGTAGGCGGACTCATCCCCATCAGAGAAGAGCCCATTCATATAATTGCTTTTTGCGGGAAGAGTCCCTGTGCAATCATTCTCAAACAAATGGCCAGCGGCAGCAAAATGTATGTAAAGCTAAACAGATACCATTCTGACCTAATGCTAAACAGCCATCAGATTTAATGCTTAAAGGTAAAGAGGTGGAGGCTTTATTTGTACTGGAACTGACTGCCTTCCAGAATATTCCCTGAGTAGGAACTTGTAATAATATTCTGACTGACAGCTCAGCATTTGGTCCATAAACACCTAAATGCTAAACATGTGTGTCTTGCTTTTGCCCACACTGTATTCTACTTCAAGTCAGGAGTATAAACCTGAACTTAGAAGTTGAGTGCTTGTTTACAATGAAAAAAGGTACCATGAGAATTGGATGACAGCTAGATCTTCTTAGAAATGTTATGGATATTACTTTGGTACAAATCAGTACCAGTAGTTTATTTAGGCATAATGAGAATGTTTTAATAATTTCTATTGTATGCTTTTTCAGACTGCTTATACTGTAAAAAATTCACAAGCACCAAGCCTGCAACATTTCAGAACTTACACAGCAGAGCGTAAGATGCATGAGTGTCGTTGGTCTTGTGTAAATGGGTTTCAACACTCCCAAAAATAGACACCATTTATTTTCAAACAGTTCTAGTTGAAAGGTACTAGGGATGGGTGGCTCGATACTGTGGGATCGATACTTCGATGCTCACAATTTACTCATTTGGTATCGATTCCTTTTTAAAAAATATCGATATTATAAAAATACAAAAGGTGTGTGGCTGCATCATTTTCAAATGCTTTCAGTACTATTATATAATGTTTGTGCCAATAAACAGGCCTGACATATAGCTGACTCTTGTCCCATGAATGTGGAAACCTATGTGACATGAAAACCAAACATGCAGCTATGCACACTTTTTTTTTTTTTTTAATCTTCATTTCAAACTCACACATCCCTAAAAGGTACAACAGAAGTTCATGGATCCAAAACAACTTGAAGGGATTGTTCTAGAAATGTGAAAATGGGTATTGATTACGATTTTAAGTCAGTCTCAAGTTACTCCGATTGTTGTTGCTAGAGGTCATTGGAACCAAAATAAATAAAGACTTTGGAGGCCCAGTGACTATCAGAAAACTGATAGCCATTTGTCTGTCGACCTCTGACTTGCTCGATTGTTTTTTTCAACCAGGGAAACAGCTATCAATGGGTAATTCAGAGGTCTGCAACCAGGCTAGAGGCTGAGGGGGTTCCTGACAAAGATGGGATTATGGAGTAATTCTGCACCTTACGATTTACGTTGAATGCCAACACTTGGTGCTAATACAGGAACCAGTGTGCCCTTTATGCACCGAGGCGGAATCTAAGTGTGGGGAGGCTGAGATAGTGGTTTGGTGTACAGTATAGCATGTTTGACTGTCCTGCAGGAGATTAGAGTTTGTGTCCCGTAAAAAAATGCTATTCAATTTTATTTATATAGCGCCAATTGATAACAGAAGTTATCTCAATGCACTCCTATAGAGCAGGTCTAGACTGTACTCTTTATAATATTATTCAGAGACCCAACAATTCCCACCATGAGCAAGCACTTGGTGACAGTGGAAAGTAAAATCTTTTAAAGAGGCAGAAACCTCGAGCAGAACCAGACTCAGGGTGGGTGGCCATCTGCTGCTGAGAGAGAGAGAGAATGCAAATTCCACATAAAATTTTTAAATTATAATGTAATGGTAGTGGTAATATTAATAATAAAATAATAATAGTAATGATAGGAATGATAATGATAATAATATTAATAAGATTTCCTTTACATAGTGCTTTAGTTACTTAACACTAACTATACCTTAACCATAGTTTGCCATAATCACAGTTTTTCCCTAACCTTAACCATACCATAGTTGCCATGCTCAGATATTGTAAAATAAATTGCATTGCCACTGTGACTAATCTTGGGTTTTGTAGAATTTTCCAATATTGATCTTCTTGTCTGGTGATAGGTTTGTGCACATGACAAGCACTCTGGTTTGCAGCAATTCTCTTTGTCAGTCACTTTAACCTATACAATCAATGATCCAGAGAGGAAGTGGAGTGTGAAGGGAGCAAATATCCAGGCTTCATGGGTACAATCTTTCCCTTCTCAAAGGCAGTTTTTCTAATGTGGTTTCCAGTAGTGAGGATGATGGGCAGCAGGAAAAGCTGGAACTTGGCTTTCAAGGGGCTGAATTTAGTTTTTTTGTGAATTAGCATTAGGTTCTTCAAAAACATGTAGTGTGAGATAGGAGAGGGGCATATCATAATCTAGCCTATCACAAAAAGTTCTATTTGTTGACAGTTACCCGGGGCCAATTTGAAGTTCTCCGGGTTGCATCTCGCCATTGGCTCCTTAGCCACAAATATATAGTTCACATGTCATGTGGTTCATATTTCTCTCTAAACATAGTTTAATCAGGGTTTACAAAATTAGTTATGATAATTAACATTATTATTCAGCAATTTTGACAATCAGAATCAGAAATACTTTATTGATCCCCGAGGGGAAACTCTTTTGTTACAGCAGCTCACTATTACGTCAGTGCACACAGGAATAGAAGTACTAAGCAAAAAATATAATACACTATAATACGGTTAAGATAAATTAAGTACAAAGTGGATATAAGTATAAAATTAAAATAAGTACAAAGTGGATTTACCGGTTCATGATAAGTATGTACGGTAAAATAATACAATGTCATAAAACAAGTAGTAAGTAATAGTGCATGAACTGTCAAGTTAAGTGTAGCTTATTAACATTATCATGAAACGGTGGATATTGCACGGTATTAATAGAAGTATGAATAAATATCAGTTTTGGATCAGTTTGTTGAGACTGTTAGCGTCCGCTACCCTCAGCCTGCTGCCCCAGCATGCAACAACATACAGGATAGCACTGACCACCACAGACACAACATACTTGGAGTGGCCAAGCTGACCTGGAAATGATGGAACTGCCCCGAGTGCTCCAATGACCACAAGCACCACTGTCGCCTTCACCTTCCAAGCCTTCTCCAGCTCTTCTCTGAGCCCTTGGTACTTCTCTAGTTTCTCATGTTCCTTTTTCCTGATGTTGCCATCGCTTGGTATTGCCAACCACAACGGCTTTCCTCTGGTGTTTGTCCACCACCACGATGTCAGGCTGGTTCGCCATTACCATTCTGTCAGTCTGAATCTGGAAGTCCCACAGGATCTTGGCTCGGTCATTCTCTACCACCCTTGGAGGTGTTTCCCACTTTGACCTCGGGGTTTCCAGTCCATACTCCGTGCAGATGTTCCTGTACACTATGCCAGCTACTTGGTTATGGCGCTCCATGTATGCTTTTCCTGCCAGCATCTTACACCCTGTAGTTATGTGCTGGATTGTCTCAGGGGCCTCTTTGCACAGTTTACACCTTGGGTCTGGTGTAGTAGATCTGGGCCTCTATTGCTCTGGTGCTCAGGGCCTGCTCCTGTGCAGCCATGATGAGTGCCTCTGTGCTGTCCTTCAGTCCAGCCCGCTCTAGCCATTGGTAGGTCTTCTTGATATCAGCCACTTCAGTTATGTTCCGGTGGTACATCCTGTGTAGGGGTTTGTCCTCCCATGATGGTCCTTCCTCCAGCACCTCTTCCTCTGTTCCCCATTGCCTGAGACATTCCCTGAGCATGTCATCTGTTGGGGCCTTATCTTTGATGTACTTGTGGATCTTGGATGTTTCATCCTGGATAGTGGCTCTCACACTCACTAGTCCACGGCCGCCTTCCTTACGGCTAGCGTACAGTCTCAGGGTGCTGGATTTGGGATGGAACCCACCCTGCATGGTGAGGAGCTTTCGCGTCTTAACGTCTGTGGTCTGTATCTCTTCCTTTGGCCACCTTATTATTCCCGCAGGGTATCTGATCACTGGCAGGGCGTAGCTGTTTATTGCCTGGGCCTTGTTCTTGCCATTGAGCTGACTTCTTAGGACTTGCCTTACTCGTTGAAGGTATTTGGCCGTTGCTGTCTTCATTGTTGCCTCTTCGAGGTTGCCATTTGCCTGTGGTATTCCAAGGTACTTGTACCCATCCTCAATGTCTGCTATTGTTCCTTCTGGGAGTGAGACCCCTTCTGTGTGGACTACCTTCCCTCTCTTTGACACCATTCGACTGCACTTCTCAAGCCCGAATGACATCCCAATGTCAGAGCTGTAGATCCTGGTGGTGTGGATCAGTGAGTCGATGTCCCGCTCGCTCTTCGCGTATAGCTTGATGTCATCCATGTAGAGGAGGTGACTGATGGTGGCCCCGTTCCTGAGTCGGTATCCATAGCCAGTCTTGTTGATTATTTGGCTGAGGGGGTTCAGACCTATGCAGAACAGCAGTGGGGACAGAGCATCTCCTTGGTATATGCCACATTTGATGGACACTTGTGCAAGTGGCTTGCCATTGGCCTCAAGGGTGGTTTTCCACAGCCTCATCGAGTTTGCAATGAAGTCTCTTAGAGTCCTGTTGATGTTGTACATCTCTAAGCATTCTGTGATCCATGTCTGCGGCATTGAGTCATATGCTTTCTTGTAATCAATCCATGCAGTGCACAGGTTGGTGTGTCGGGCTCTGCAGTCTTGGGTGACTGTTCTGTCAACTAGGAGTTGGTGTTTGGCTCCTCTGGTTCCTCTGCCAATGCCCTCTGTGCTTCGCTCATGTATTGATCCATGTGTCCACTTATCTTAGCCGCGATGATGCCTGACATGAGCTTCCATGTTGTGGAGAAACAGGTTATTGGCCGATAGTTGGATGGGACTGTACCCTTTGCGGGATCCTTCAGGATCAGGATTGTGCGCCCTTCGGTAAGCCATTCAGGGTGCGTGCCATCTCTTAGCAGCTGCTTCATTTGTGCTGCCAGGCGCTCATGGAGTGCAGTGAGCTTCTTTAGCCAGTAGGTGTGGATCCTGTCAGGGCCTGGTGCTGTCCAGTTCTTCATACCTGAGACTCTTTCTTGGATGTCTGCCGCCGTGATGGTGACTGGATTCTGTTCAGGGAGGTTGCTGTGGTCCTTTCTCAGAGCCGCCAGCCACTGTGCATCGCTGTTGTGTGATGCCTCCCTCTCCCATATACTTTTCCAGTACTGCTCCGTTTCCAGCCTTGGTGGGTCTGCTCTGCTGTTATTACCCTGCCATTGAGCGTACACTTTTGCAGGTTGAGTTGCGAACAGCCGGTTTATTCTTCTGGCTTCATTATCTCTCGTGTATCTCTTTAGGCGGCTGGCCAAGGCTTGGAGCCTTTGTTTGTCAGTTTCGAGTGCTTCAGGTATGGGCATCTGGTTGTACTTCTTGGGTACTTGCTTTCTCATTGCACCTCTCTCAGCCTCTGTCAGTTGGCTTACTTCTCTCCGGGCCTCCTTGATTTTTGCCTCCAACCTTCGTTTCCATGGTGGGTACTGTCTCTCATAGCTCCCATGGTTGCTCTTGTAGCCAAGCATCTTTAGGATCACTGCTGCTGAGGCGTATATCAGCTCATTGGTTGCGGTGATGGTTGTGGTAGGGATCGCTCTCAATGCTGCATTCACATCTTACTTCACTTAGCCGTTGTAGTTGGCGTCGGGGTTGCCTTGTATTCATCCTCGCCATGATCTTACCTTTCAGGTCAGTCGCTGCCTCGTTCAGCGTGGCAGCGACTCGCATCGTTCAGCGTGATTTCTCTTGGGGCTTCATACCCAATCTCTGGTTGGGGAGCTGCTGGTTGCTCCCCTCTGACCTGTAGTCCTGGTCCCCCCTTGCCGTAGCATTTGTGTTGTATCTCGTCAATCTCAAGTTGTGATAGCAGTTGCCGCTTGTGGATGTTGGAACACTGAGCTACTAGTTGCTTCGCTGTAAGCCTTGATTGTGGGTTTCGAAGTGACCATTCATTCCACATCCTGTGCATGTAACCCCTCTGACTAGGGTTACTGGAGTAGTAGCATTCCAACAGAGCCTTATTATCGCATCTCGCCCATCTCCGTCATGTTCCAGTAGCCCATTTGTTGTCTCGATGACACTTAGTGGGCTAAGTAAGCTTAGCTCTATACAGGAAGGGCCAGAGCCACCTCTATATTCTGAGGAGGCTGAGGTCCTTCAACATCTGCCGGACAATGCTGAGGATGTTTTACTTGACTTCACAGGAAGTCATTCCTGCCTGTGGCCATCAAACTCTTTAACTCCTCCCACTAAGTGTCAGTCTATATGACCATAAGTCACTTAACTAGACATTAGACCATTAACATCACTGCAATACTTGAAATAATTGTGCAATATTCTCTGTTTAATACTGCTGTGCAATATTCTCTGTTTTCAGTTTAATTTATTGATATTTATTCATACTTCTATTACTGCTGTGCAATATCCACCATCTCATAATAATCTTAATAAGCTACACTTAACTTGACAACATTCATTATTGCACTATTACTTATATTATTACATATCAGCCTATCAACCTCTAAATCCACTTTTAGCTTTTATACTTATATCCACTTTGTACTTAATTTTATCTTACCTGTATTATAGGGTATTATATTTAGATTTGCTTAGGACTTCTATTCCTGTGTGCATTGACGTGATAGTGAGTAGCTGCAACACAAGAGTCATCTGCATAATTATGGTAACATATTTTGTTGTTTTCCATAATCTGAGTCAGTGGGAGCATGTAGATGAAGTATGCATGTAATTACTTATAGACTACACAAAGTAGTCCCTGTCCTTTAAGTAGGTTTTAAAACAGTTTAATACTGGGCCAGAAAGTCCCACCCAGTTTTCCACTCATTCTAGTAATATGTTGTGGTCGACCATGTCGAATGCAGCACTGATGTCCAATAAAACCAAGACTGATATTCTGCCATTGACTGTGTTTAAAGTGTAACTAAACCCCCAAACCACTTTTTTCAGCTGAAAACCAGTGTATTTGGGTATTTAGTAGTGTTGTATTTGAATTCTACATATTGTGTAAATGCATAGTGACTGCCCTCTACAAGTTGAAACCCGGCTATTGCAATTGTATTTTGCTATTGGCTGATCTGGAGGCAGGTGATGTATATGGTAGCAGCTTTCATCACCAATCAGTCACCAACCAACCTCTGCTCCCCGCCCCCTCCTATAAAACCAACCTCTATCAAGTGACTCTACAGACTGTTGGTATTTGTTAGCTAGTGGCCAGAATGGGTTGGCACTGCTGCTTTCCCAGCTGTAAAGTTTACTCTATTTTTTGCTAACCTTCTACTTGGTATTTTTCAATTTTGGTGCAATGGCTTGGACTTGTGCCTTTAATGTCTGTAGAAGCATTCTTTCCCTTGATGAATTTTATAAACAGCAGGGCCATGGCTAACTTACATACTGACATTCCCCCACAGACACAAGGGCTATGAATGTGCTTCTAGTGACTGTCAAAGCTCCAATGGACTCTTTGTTTCCAGCATGGACAAAGAGAGGCTGACAGCAGCTGCTCATGGCTGCGGTGGTCAGTCTGTCTGTTACTCTGGTCGGTGTCTCCTTACCTCACACGTCACACACTGGCCACACCGGTTGTGCAGAGCCACACTGCTGCATTTTTTAAATATGCTTGGAGGGAGGGAGCTAGCAGAATTTAGGGGTTTAGTTATACTTTAAGTGGATGTCATTGAAGACCTTAACAAGAGCAGTCTCAGTGCTGTGGTGTGGTCGAAATCCTGACTGGAAGACATCAAAACACCGAGGGGGGTTTAGGGGAGAGAATATGGTAGGAGGGTGAGGGAAGGGGCGGGGGTAAGTTTGGTTCCAGCAGTGACCAGCTGTTTCATCTAGTCAGTGAACTCCAAGAGAGGGAAGGAGGGAGATAGGGTGACTGGAGACAAGGGTGACCTGAATGGGGTGAACTCCAATAGAGGGAAGGAGGGAGATAGGGTGACTGGAGACAAGGGTAACCTGAATGGGGTTTTGGTGGGTGAAGAAGGTGAATCCTCGCCGGTAGTTGTTGGTGAGGGGGGTGGAGACTTCCTCTTGGCTCTGATGTCTGTCATGATTAAAGCTCTCTTCAGGCAGGGGCTGAGGTGGCTCTCTCTCAAGGTTTCTGCCGTGCTGTGTAATGTCTTATGTTATGTCTCCCTGTTTTGATTCCTCTTGTCACATGTCCTTGGCAGAGGGAACAGATGGGTGACACAGGAAGCAGAATAGATTAGAGATGAACAATTTTACTCCTGACTTGTTATGGCAAAGTCCATCTGCCTTGAAAGATGTCTGTGGTCCCAGAAAAAGTTGAAATTGTCAATAAAGTGCACTGAATGGACGATGCATGCAGTTGAGAGCCAGGTGTTGTAGTAGATTAGCAGTAGGTTTCCAGCTGGAAATCTACTGTTAATCAGAGATAATAACTAGGTTCATCAGTGATGACTGGACTGTAGCTTGTTATGAACGTTGAAGTGACCAAGTACATATAAATAGCATTTCCTACAGTGCAAGGTTTCCTGCATTAAACTCACCAGTGAATTTTTTTTTGTCCTCAGCAAAGTTTTTAAGCATGGGAGTTTTATTAAGTTTATTTATTTCAATTAAATTTTATTTACATAGCGCCAATTGATATCAGAAGCTATCTCATTGCTCTTGTCCTATAGAGCAGGTCTAGACTGTACTCATTATAATATGTTTACAGTTTATCATGTGATGCACTATGAGGAGACAATAGAGCTCTTTGATTTGACATGCTCAGGTCGTACAGTGGCATCTTGTGACCACGGTCGTCAAAGCAGCTTCATTAGTAATTTAATATCTGTAAGATAATTATTTTATGACTTGGTGAGAGAGTATAGTGACCAACCCTGGTGTCTTTCCAAAACATAGCCTGTTAACTTTTGGTGAATCAGTTCCATTTTTGAAACCCAGAGTCCCTTATCACCACCCAAACCCTAATACTGGTCATTCTCACCTTTATCAGTGGTGGTGGGGGGCAACCGACAAGTAAAAAGTCTCCTCCCCCTTAAAAAATGTGATACTGTGTGATGTGTAGTTTTTTTTAAAAATCGAAGCTGAGGTTATCTCTTTATCATTACAACACTTTCAGTGCATGCGCAGAGTAGAGCAGTAGCAGAAGTCAGAAACTCACATCGTAAACATAAACGGATGATACACGGACCAACTTATGAACATGAATAACTTCATGAGTCATGAACCGTGGCAACAACAAGCATGTCCAAGCCGTGTTCAGCACTTTTTAGTGTCCTCTGGAAACACTGCTGTTGTCATTTTGTGTATTTGCAGCACGTTTGTGTATTTGGTTGTGTTGTGTGTATTTGCAGCGCATTTGTGTATTTGGTTGTATTGTGTGTATTTGCAGTGCATTTGAGTATTTGCATGTTTTCTAAATTCTGCGCATGTGTTGTCAAATTAATGAAGATTTTTTTTTGTTTGCTTGTGTTTTGTCTATTTGCATGCATTTTCTTACATTACAGTTCGTTTGCCCTTGTCAGCCACTGTACACATGAGTACAGTCGATTGCTCCAATAGTCCAGCAATGGCATAAAAATCCCTTTTTCATCTGGGTCTGGTGAACAGGGAACTGAATGTAATATGGTAACTGGTTGATGCCCTGGAGAACTTTGGGGAGCGCACCATTAATTGTGGACTGGGATATGCCAGACCTATCACCAGTCTCTCTCTGGAAGGTCCAAGTAGCCAGGAAACCAATGAGAGTACTTGCAGATGAGGTGGAGTGGGATTAGATAATTTTGTCTCTGATCTAAATTGAGGCTACAGAATGGCACACAGCTTTTGAAGACTCTGCCTCTGTAATCGAAAATCGCTTATGAGCCACTTGTCAAATCTGCTCAAACTTTAAGGACACTCTCTTCTCAAGGCTTGGTTGGCCAACGCATCGAGCAGTAGCAAAGAAACCAATGCGGATTCGGTTGGGCACCACTTCGTACTACTTTATATACTATGAAAAATCCTAATTAATGAGGTGTGCTATCATAATTAATGATTGGATAGGTGTGTGTTTGTGTGCATGTGAGCATATTGGTCTAATTTTGATGTCAAAAAGGCTAGACCTAAACATCTTTAATAAGTGTAAACATTTAAAATTATTAAAGGAATAAATAATTGTGGAAAATTTTTCTTCTGTGTTTTCATAAAGTAAATTGCTTTTTCATCATCATTATTAATATTGTGCTGGCTTTTGTGCATATTGGTTTACACGTGGTCTAGGGCCCTCCTAAATTTTGATCTTACCTACCAAGTATTGATGAATGCCACAAAAGTTGTCTGTGCATACGCACAATTGACGCACAAAGCTCAACGTTATCAAAACTGATTATCTGCCTAAATTATCCTTAAGTGCAAAATGACATTATGCTACTGTTATTTGGACTGATACATTTGTAGATATTGAAGTGTATATCTTCCATGAGACTGACATCTAAAAATCTCTAGAAATGCTTAAAAAATGTTTTTTGGTCGTAGGAATGGCCATGATGGTGAGCCTGTAAGTCTGAACATCCAGAAAAACTGAAAAACAATTAGGTCAGTTTCAGGTGAAACTAGGCAGAGTAATTAGCAGATACTCAGGAAGACTCCTTCCTGAGGGCAAGGCTTAAGTAACACAGAGTAGCTTAAATTTCTGAGTTCCCGGTCCATTTTTCTCAATTGAGAATGACTTCCGGATGGGAGCTGAAATGTCTTGATTCTGAAAACAGTGTCCAGATGACTACGACTGAAACCTTTTCTACGATATCTTGTTCTGGATGTTCAGACTTACAGGCTCACCATCATGGCCATTCCTACGACCAAAAAACATTTTTTAAGCATTTCTAGAGATTTTTAGATGTCAGTCTCATGGAAGATATACACTTCAATATCTACAAATGTATCAGTCCAAATAACAGTAGCATAATGTCATTTTGCACTTAAGGATAATTTAGGCAGATAATCAGTTTTGATAATGTTGAGCCTTGTGCGTCAATGAAACTGCGCCTGAAACTGACCTAATTGTTTTTCAGGTGAAACTAGGCAGAGTAATTAGCAGATACTCAGGAAGACTCCTGAAGAGTAGTTTCTTTTTTCCTGTCTCTGCTTCCTCTTCTTTCCTTTATTTCTCTTTAAATTCCTGTAAACAGAAAGCTGGAGTTGCAATAGGAACCAGCAATGGAGTAAAAGTGTTTAAAGGGCCTGGTCAATGGAGGATTAAGAAATATGTGGAGTGTATGTGTGTCTGTTTGCTGAGGCCCATACACACACTGAGGTTTCTAGTCACCAGAATTTTACCAGAAAAATATTTATAAAGTTGAATTTTTTAAAATAACAACTAAATTGAAATTGAATCAAAAAAGTACAAAATTAAGTTTTATATCCTCAAAACCTCTCAGGTAAAAAAAAGTCCCAGACCCACTGGACAGGATTTTTAAAAAAAATGTATCTAATCAATTCAATTCAATTTTATTTATATAGGTTCATCAGTGATGACTGGACTGTAGCTTGTTATGAACATTGGAGTGACCAAGTACATATAAATAGCATTTCCTACAGTGCAAGGTTTCCTGCATTAAACTCACCAGTGAAATTTTTCGTCCTCAGCAAAGTTTTTAAGCATGGGAGTTTTATTAAGTTTATTTATTTCAATTACATTTTATTTACATAGCACCAATTGATAACAGAAGTTATCTCATTGCACTTTTCCTATAGAGCAGGTCTAGACTAAAACTTCCTTTAAGAGGCAAAAACTTTGGACAGAACCAGACTCAATGGTGGGCGGCCATCCGCCGCTGCCGTGTTAGGTTTTAATCAGAATGTATTTATATTATTCTCTCATAGCTCAAACTATTATTCACTCATTCCCTTTGCATTATTTTTTGTAATTTCTTTTCATCTGTTTTCATCTTTCTTATTTAATGTTTTGTTCTTTTATCTGACTTTAGAGGTCTGGGGTTTTATCTGTCTGTAGTCGATCTTTTGCCTCACCTATCCACCCTGCCACAACAGCTTTCTCAACTCCCAGCTGACAAAAACTCTTAATTATAGCAACAATAATGGAGGCATGGAAGGAGAAAGGCTGAAGAGGAAAGAGGAGGATGACAGAAAGAGTGGGCAGTCACTTTACTCGTCTGTGTGTCCCAAAAGACTTGATCGCTGGTATTGGCAAACGAGCACAGATGTCTGTGGAGGAGGTTTTAGTGGGAGGGGATGAAGAGGGTAGTGTATTTGAGGACTATACAGAAAGATAGAGGTGGAGAGATACTCTGGAGTGACAGGTCGACAGACTAGGTACAGTTTGATTTTTGACAGAAACAAAAGAGCCTGAGGCGGAGTGAAGGGGACAGAAGCAAGAAAAGCCCAAAAGTAGTAGCACATCAGTGGCTCTCAATATTCTCTTTTCCCTCCTTACTTATACCACATTCAGGCCTATAAATAGCCCAAGGGCACGAGCCCTGAGCTGACAAATAGGCAGTCGGCGGCAGTTCATCTCAGGACGTTGTTCCGGGTGAGAGGAGGTGACGCAGTGGCTCTGCAAGGTATAACCTGGTAGCTATTAATCCTTCAGCGTGCATAGAGGAGAAAAAAAGCTGAGATGAAAGAAGGGCAGAGAGTAAATCAAGGAAGGGGGAGGTGGAGAAGAGGAGAAGGGAGGACATGAAAGCAGAGTAAAAGAGATGAGATAATTGGGAAGGAGATGTTGTAAAGAGGAAGAGAATAAGGTGAATCAGAAAAGAATAGGGGAGAGGAGGAGAAAAAAGATTAGAAGACAGAGGAGGATTTCCAGTAGAAAGTATTACTCAACTAAAAAAGTGGAGGAAATGGCATGCCAAGGGAAAATTATCAAACAGAGCAGAGACAGAAGAAGATGGTCAGACAGGAAATGAAGCGAAGAGTCAAGTCAGATGATTTTTTTATTCCTCAGTATCTCAGATTTTCCCAGATTAAGATTTTGTGATGGGGCTGTACTTTCAGATTTGTTTGAAATCAAGCACTGATTCTTTTAAAGTAACCTGGGAGAGTTTTGTCACAGCAGGGTATAAGAGGAGGAGACTCTTTGCTGTAGGATACACTTTCACAAACAAACACACACACAGCTTCTACCTTTTTACTCTTGATGGGGGTGGCTATAGCTTGGACAAGATGCTGAACCCCAAATCGCTCCCGAAGGCTGTGCCATCGATGTGAGTGTGAATGAGCATTAGTTATTTATTCTGATGAGAAGTTAGCACCTTGCATCTCTGCCATCAGTGTATGAATGGGTGAATGTTGACATGTAAAGCGCTTTGAGTGGTCGGAAGACTAGAAAGGTGCTATATGAATGCAGTCCATTTATCATTTGCCATCTTGATCCCTAACCTCTAAGCCCCCCCATGTCTTGAGGAAAAACTCTGCCTTTTCCTGAAGACAGAGATAAGAGGAGAAGGAGGAGGTGCCATCCTTCCCTCTGGGTGGTTGCTGGCCTCGCTTCCTGGAGACCACCTCTGTAAAGCATAACTATGTATAGAGGTGCTATGGGGGATACATAATTTACCAGGTAACTGCCGCAGTTGGGGACTTACGATGATGCAAGTTTGCTGAAGTCTCTCACTACGACACCAAAGCATGAATGGCTCAACCAGGCAGTCAGACAGAGATTTAAACCCACAAGAGTTTATCATGAGGGTATTAATTGTTAAACACTTTGAACTCAACAAGGGAGCTTGTTTCATTTTGCCTAGGGACACTGAGAGAGCAGATTAAGAATTTAGTAAGGCAGATATACAAGAGAGTAAGGACAAATTGCAAACACAGGTGACAGGGCTCTGTTATTGTTTTTTGGATACAATAGATATATAAGGAGGATGGAATATGAATGAATATTTGACTGTTGTTGATATATTTTGTCTTTTGACTAATATATATATTTTTATATTAACACTCAAATGACTTCAGCTTTACAGAGATATTTAGCACATCTTACCTCATTATTTTGGTTTTCCTGCCCACGAACAACCTTATTTCCAGCAGCAGCAGGCTGCCGACCCACTGTACACTTTGCTGCCTTCCCAGCACCAAATGACAGACAGTTAGCGACTAGCTAACTAGCAAGCTAAAGCACCAGATATTTTTTTCAGGAGTTGGTGAATATAGAACTCACATTCTTTAGGTGGCCAAAAACACAACTCTAAATGAATGCTAATGTCTGTAAATAGCAACCCAATCGCCAGAAGAAAATGCAGCTATTTTACGTTCCTGCAAACCACGGATACGTTGAATCTCTACGTTTAAAACGTTGAATTTCTATGTTTCAAACGCTGTGGTTAAGGTCTGGTTATGTGTGCGCACAAAAATGACTTGATTAATTAGTAAATAAATAACAAATTAATAAATATAATAAATTAATTTTGGTATCATTTAAGGTATTTTTTTTGTTTTTGCAATAAACATAAGCACTACTTCTACTTTTCACTTAACCTCAGGGTCTGTAAATGTAATGTAGTAACCATGAGCAGAAAATAGAAAAACTGGAAGCAGCAGGATGAATGATTAATTGAAATTAGAGATGATATTTCTTTTATCTTACTCAAAGGCTGAAATAAAACTATGAATTACAATATGATTAATCATAAAAATGACAATAAGGCACAAAAATTGACATCCTATAAAATCTTTGAAAGAAGAGCTGAGGCTGTGTAAAGTGTCCAGTTCTGGCACGATATGGGATAAACTATTCCAGACTAACTAGATTAACAAAAGATCTTAACTTTGAATTATTTTGTTCTAAATAATGGTCTAGATGGATAGCTCAAATGAATCAGAAAAAACTCTGGCTGGCAGAGTCAGGTAATTCATTTGAAAAGCATACATAGTGTAAAGAGTGTGTTTTATCACACTTTTTGTTGCTGTGTTTGTGTGTTTCCATTTGCTGGCCAGACTGGCTGGACCAAAGCTTTCCTGGTCACCATGACTCTCTGGAGACTCAATTAAAACACAGACACACAGCCTATCAAATGTCATCACAGCATGTGTGTGTGTGTGTGTGTGTGTGTGTGTGTGTACATCATTGTGTTATTGCACAATGATAGTGTTTTTTGCATCTGTGTACGTGTATGTGTGTGTGAGACACAACTGCATATGACCAGGCAGACAAGCTTTCCAGTTAATGAGGTGATCATTAATGAGCCTCTACAGCCAAAGACAGGTAGTTTTTTTTCTTTTCAGGGCCTTAAAGGTGGGGTATGCGATTCTAATCCAATACACGTCTTTTTGTCAAATTCAGCGAATAGCTTCTTGTGGTCCGCTAGCTGTCTGTTCAGTGTGTGTGCTGAAAAAAATCTGGTGTTTATACACAGCTCTGGCTCTGTAAATGGGAAATTAACAAAGTCCAGCCATTCCAGCCATGATTTGTGTGTCAGGTGACATTAAATGATTTGCCCACAGACATTCAGCAGACATTCAGCTTACTTTCTAGTTTGGTATTTGTCATGCTATTGGATTTCTCAAGAATTGCATAGCCCACCTTAAACTCTCCACCTCATAAGTTAATTCCAGGGAGGATGAAATTTGGAGAGTCAGACAGGAGGACATACACCTATAGTCATATTTTAAATAGATGTGCTTTATTCAGAGACACAGGCTCAGATCTAAGTGTAGTCCTTACAATATGTAGTAGCCCTGTAGCCTGACCTGAGTGAGAAAAGTAAATGAGTAACACTCACAGTTGTATCCCTAAGCATCTACTTTTAAGGTGCCCTTTGAAGGTGCCTGTAACAGAGCGTAGCTGTAGATCTGTATGAATAAGCATTTGTTTTGAACAGTATTTGATCATTTCACTTTTTCTGAATCAAATAAATAGACAAATGGTGAATTTTAATTAGTAATGTATCTAGGTGGTTGACAAAGCCACATACCAACAGCAAAATGTGGCTTTCTATACATGGAAATGTGTTGTGCTCCTATTTGTAGAAGCCAAATAATCTGCAACTACATGATTATGATACGGTTGCATCAGCTAAAGGATCCATGTTTCTTTCAAGAATGACTTGAATTGTGTTGCAAACACTCACCTCAGTAACACTGTGTTATGAGGGACCACACAAGCCATAATACATACTGGCCCTCTCATAGACATACATTGTCCTTTTCACGTATATATATTTTCACTTTCACATACATACATTCTCCCTTCACATACATATATTTTAACTCACCCATTCATATAATTTTACTCTCATATTTATATATTTTCACTCACATATTCATACATTTGCTCTCATGCACATGCAGTCAATGTATACATTTAATATTATATATAATATGTATGTAAGAAGAAAATCTATGTCCGAAGAAAATATATGCATGTAAGAGAAGAATGTATTGCATGCGCAACAGAGAGTAGAGTGGAAACGGATGGCAGCTCATTTATCGCACTGTGATTGGCTGAGAAGCTCGAGATCAGGTCTGTGGGGAGAGGGGGAAAGGAGAGTGTGATTTACATCTACATACAGAATGTCATTCTTCCTGAACCAACTGTCCTCTCGTCCGCTCTAAGGCCGTTTTCAAGAGTTCACCTGGAACTCCCAAGCCGCAAATAAGTCTATTTCTCTCTGCTGTTGTTTGTTCACATAGAGCCTAACGTTAGCTAGCTGTCACATGGCTAGCACTAGTTCCAGCAGGCTTTTGCCAGACCAGCATAACGTCAGTTAAAAGTTAACTTTAACCCAGCCTGGTTCTATATGAGAAGAAAACGGCAGAGAGAAACAGACTTACTTGATGTTTGAGAGTTCCCGATGAACTCATGGAAGCCTTTGCCGTAGATTTGCAGTAATAAAAGAGGCTTCAGAGTGGACAAGAGGACGGCTGGTTCAGGAAGAATGACCTTCTGTATGTAAATCACGTTCTCCTTGCCCCCTCCCCTCAGACTCGAGCTTCTTAGCCAATCACAGCGCGATAAATGAGCTGCCATCTGTTTCCACTCTACTCTCTCTCACACATGTATACATTCTTCTCTTACTTGCATATATTTTCTTCAGACATACATACATTTTACATACATATATCATATATAATATTAAATGTATACATTGACTGCATGTGCATGAGAGCAAATATATGAATGTGTGTGTTAAAATATATAAATAGAGTGAAAATGTATGAATGTGTGAATGAAAATATGTAAATATAAGAGTGAAAATGTGTGGGTGTAAGAATGAAAATAAATTAATGTGAGAGTGAAAATATATGCATGTGAAAAGAGAATGTATGTATATGAGAGGGCCAAAATGTATTATGGCTTGTACGGCTTGTAGTTGCAAGGATGCACTCTACTCAATAACATGTTCAATAGCAACATCAAACAGTCTAAATGTGTGAAGCTTTCCAGATGTGTTCTCAAATGTTACCTCAGTATTAGGAGTGAAACCTGTTTACTGTTAAGGTCTCAGATCAACTTTGCGCCGGTTCATTTATCCCCTTCATAAATGTTCCCTTTTTTCTCAAGTACAATAGATATTTCTACATACAATATCCTGTAGTGGTCTAACTGTAAGTATATTCTTCCTGAGCCATTACAGGGCATTTGGTTCAGTGTGCAACTTTCTACAGTTAACGCAAATAATTATTGTTCAATTAGCCTTATACAGTCTAATTATGACACCTGGACAATTTTGACAGTGAGAAAGTTTCTGCCTGTTAGCTAAAGCATGCTAGTTGTGTTAGCCCCTAGATATAGCTCATGAGTGATGCTAAATGCAAATGAGAAGTTCAAAGAGCCTCCAGTGTCATCTAGAGATTTCATTAGGGAGCATTATGGTTTCCCAGTAAGTTAAGTAGTGGACGGAAGAGATGAACACTGTGCCGACATTGTTGAACTGAAGTTTGGTTTGTCTCAGGAAACCAAAACAATCAAACATGCTAAAGCGTTTGCAACTGCATCACCTGTGCCTTGTCTATTACATGTTATAATGTTCCTTCATGTGTGCATTTTGGTCAGTCAAAAACGAGGTATGTATGGAATTGTGGATTTTGTGAACCCTTCCCAAAGTTGTGCTAAGCTGGGATAATAACTTGATAATAGTAAAAGCAGGCTAATGTAATGATATATCTCACTAAACTTCACAGAGTAAAACAAAGTGGTTAATATGTGTCCAATGTAGAATGAAAAACCTACAACATGTCTGCTGTTTGAATGTTGACTTGCACTGTTTTTATTATATTACATCAAATCAGAATTCAGCTAATACCCAGTGCAAGTCAGATTGTACTGACTTTGGGTAATAGCTCCAGTCAGTGACACAGTATGTAAACCTTAACATAAGAAGCAGACTCTCCAACAAGGCATCTACATTCACTGTGTATTCCATCATCAGCCAACCCATTATAAAGACAGCTGGAACAATTAGTGTCTCAGTCACTCAGTAAGCTGTGATTTCATTAATGAAGCAGCTGATTAATTTAACAGTGTATATCTGTTTACATCAGCCAGTAACTCAAGTCAGGTTAGTCAGCAGACACAAGTCATTATGATGGGTTGATCACCTTTAATTTCGCACCAGATGACATTGGATATTTATAACCCCTCATTACTCACCTTAGCAGTGATATCTTATTGGTTGGAGATAATTGGGACTAAATTTGCTATTCATAAATTCACAATGGGCTTATCATTGGGATTTTTAATTATGTCCCTCTGTGTAAAAGGTAAAGCGTGGGAGAAGGGAGGAAAAGTCTATTTCAATTCTTCAGCACAAGTTTAGCTTCTAAGTGACCAGTGCTAACGCTTGCCAAATCCCGTACAGCGATCTTTGTCTCCCTCGTTCTCTAAGCCAATCTCTTTGAATCTGTCTCTCCTCCTCCCGACCCTCCAGCCTCCACAGGGAACAAAGTAATTACCATTGTTTCAGTACAGAAATCTCAGTGCAGTCTAAGCCTCTTGCAAACATCTCCTACCTTTACTTTGCCCTGGGCCCCAAACATCTCAGACATCTTGCAGGAGAAGCTGAAACACTTTTTTACTCCTTCTGTACTGAGAATGAAGATTTATAGCTCACTACAAGCTCTTCATTGTGGAGAGACGTTTTCCCCTGTAATTGCTGACACGCTTGCCATAGGACACTGTCTGCTAGGCAGCCTCAAGGCTTGCGCTGCAGAAAATAAACTTATTTTGATCAATAAATAGAGGCTAAATTTGGCATCTCAGCAGAGCATGGGATTCCTGTGGACTCAAGAGCAGTACATTTTGTGAAAGCCTTATTATCAATCAACAAATAGAGGTTAATAAAAACATCAAATATAAACTGCAAAGTTAGAGCAAGAGAGAGATTTCACCACTTGCGTTCAAAAGAATTACAATTTAAAAGCACAGTTTGTAAGAATCACAAGGTGAGAACTCCCAAGGATTGAAAACAAAATTGCTTTCTTTAGGCTGAAAGAGGAGAAAATCACATTCTTAAGCTCATTCATGAATGAGTCTGTTCAGGAAGACAGTCCTTCAGAGAACACACAAATGAAAAAAGGAAACATACTAACTGAAGCATTCTAACATGCTCACAATGTCAAGTTTAGCACAAACTTGACATTGCACAAAATCACATATTTGCCTCAAAGTGTTTTACAATCTGTACAGTGTACAACACACTCTATCCTTAATTCAGATAAGAAAAAACTACCCGCAAAAATCCTTTAACAGGGAAAAAAACGGAAGAAAGCTCAGGACAAGCAACAGAAGAAGGATCCTTGTTCCAGGATGGACAGACGTGTAGGATATTTCTGAGAAGAACACAGAAACAGCTTAATGATGATGTCTTCCAGGCTACCCCTAAAGGTTAAACCTCCCCTCCAAACCAAGGACTCTATTTTCTTTTCCACACCTGTAAATTAATTGTGGGACCATTTGGCCATTCTGACCAGATACCAAACCAAGACTGGTGTTTACATTAAGACAATCAAAGCCCTCTTGGAGGAGGTAGAAGACAGGCCAAGATTAACAACTGACTGCTAATGGCCCTGGGGGACCATGTCTGATTACCCAGGCCTCCCTAATGGCAGGGGAGCTGAAGCCCTGGTGTGCCTGGTATTTAACTTCTAAGACGTTCCTTCAACCTACATGAAACTCCATACAGAAGAGTGGAATATATATAAGAAAAAGAAGAGGTCCAACATCACTGTTAGACCGACAGAACCGAGGAGGGAACTGCCATATTAAAATATATGTCTGACCACATAACTGCACCGCCACTAACTCCTCACCCTTGGATGCTCCCCCGGACAACCAAACCCCACTCCTTCTGCTCTCCTCTCCCCTTTTTCAAACAAACTATTTTCAAAGAAACATGTGCTGCTAAATGCACAATGCTATTATTTTATTACTTTTCTTATTGTTTGAATGTATACGTTTTTATTCTTAACTATGTTAAAAATTTGCTGTTGTTTATTACTAAATCCCACAAGTTGTATGTATGTTAAAATCAGGTATTAATATCTCAATAACCATTAGAGATAAATGATGTTTGGTATTGTTGTAATCTCCTGGGCATCACAACACCAGATCTTTATTCATAGTAGTTATTTAGTAACTATTGTAGTGTTATTATAGTAAGAAATTGTCTTAAAAGTAAGTAAGTAAAAATCATTTGGCCTCTGACCTCTAGTGGACATTGTGGAGTGGAATGTGGGGTTGAACATTAACATTGCCCCTGGAGGTGAGCACGTTCGCTGATTAGTCAGATGCTTCTTTGAACTTCCTTACCAAACTTTCTCTATAAAAGACCCTCACTGGAATGCAACGGTGGATTTTCTTTGTTACCGGTGCAAGGTGTCCCATTCTGTCTCTGCGCTGCCAAACCAACTTCAATCTTCAACTAATCTTCACCCCTGCGGCTGCAACACTGTCTTCTCCTACATCCCCACAGCGCAGCTGCCAGCACGGACTCGAAAGTAACATACTTCTTCTCTGCTAACCATGGTGAATTCATAAATTATAATTAGCCTCTCTATCACAACTTGATTCTAAATTTACCACCGCTTTTACACCAGCTATCACTTTATGTATCTGATTCCTTGTTCCTTCTTTCTACCTGAGTTCAGGTTAATTCCCAAAGCCAATTTGTGCGTTATAGACACTTTAGGCTGATCAGCAGGATAAACAAAAGTGTTGTTGTGTGGACTTGTGGTGGAATTATATTGCTGGACGAATACTTAAAGTGGTTCTGCTTAATAATTATGATTAACGCCATATTTCCCCAAACTGAGCAAATTTTCCCTACACATGCAATAGATGTTTGTACAGAGTAGACCTAAATAACAATACTAAAATTAGGCTTTCGAAAAATTCAGAATGTCAATAATAGATAGATACCGTAAATTCTACAGGCCAGGTTAAAAAAAACATTGAGGGGGATGGAATTACCTGTCGCCAACTACAACAGCAAACTTTAACAGAAATAATGTTTTCATACTCTAATAATTC
Organism: Siniperca chuatsi; assembly: GCF_020085105.1. Lineage (NCBI taxonomy): Eukaryota > Metazoa > Chordata > Actinopteri > Centrarchiformes > Sinipercidae > Siniperca > Siniperca chuatsi. The sequence continues at coordinate 25,210,928 of NC_058054.1, forward strand.
CAGTCTTTTCTTCTTTGCTGTACTTCTGATCATTATTAAACTACTTCAACTAAACTCAACACTTCCTGATGTTTTTTTCACATTAAAAGCCTACCTATATAGAGGGATGGCTGCAAGACATTTAATGTGAACATTCTGGAGGACAACAGGTAAACATGGAGGAAGTGTTGAGTTTGCATTAACTGGGGAAGAGGGGATATTAGAAATGAAGGCCTGTCTCTAATATAATCCTGTAACGGCCTGGTTCTCTCTACAATCGTAGAAAAGTTTTCAGTCGTAGTCATCTGGACACTGTTTTCAGAATCTCAAGACGTTTCGGCTCCCATCCGGAAGTCATTCTCAATTGTGAAAAAATGGGACGGGACGGGAACTCAGAAATTTAAGCTTAAATTTCTGAGTTCCCGTCCCGTCCCATTTTTTCACAATGTTTCTGAAAACAGTGTCCACATGACTACGACTGAAACCTTTTCTACGATAAAAAACTCCTGGACAAATGAGGGACTACACCGTCCCATAGATGACAATGTCATATGTCTACAGAGTTTTGCAGGTATATGGTCATAAACCAATGTAAGCAAATTAAAATTTTGACCTGTTGATGCTGGCAGATGAAGCATCACCAAAGTTAGTATAATTTATCCATGGGGAACATGAATGCCTGTACCACATTTCATGGCAATCCATCCAATTGTTTATTGACATTTCACTCTGAACCAAAAACATCACCCTCATCGTGGTACTAGATGAAAAGCCAGGGGATCATCCTCAAGTCATTGGATTCGTCCTCTGGGAACCATGAATGTTTGTACAAAATTTCATGGCAGCCCATCCAGTAGTTGTTGAGATATGTCAGTCTGGACCAAAATGGTGGACTAGTGCTCTGCAGTCCCTACAGCCACATCTCTAGCATGGCTAAAACACATTGTTGAATCAAACATAAATTACAAGTACTACATGAAGTCCTCTTGTTTGTTACAGTAGATACATTTGACCCGCATTATACATTCAGCCTTTCATATGTACAAATGTGATATTTAAATATTAAATATTTTAAGTGCAGTTTAAAATCCAAATAGTAACATGTAAAGTGGCTCCAATGTAAATAATCTCTAAAATGCCGTTCCTGTAAATGCTTGCCTTTCCGCTTTCTACTTATCCATTTGGCTTTTAACCTTCACACATAAAGGAACTCAGTGATAATGTAAAAGTTGTAAAAACATAAACAGAGTATTGCTATAACTTGAGATCGTTTGCAGCTTGAGCGGGTGCACCGTTAAAACCCATCTGTCTGCAGACAAACACAGCGCTGGCCCATCTGGGTTTCTTTTGCTATCTGAGACCTTGGGAGTATTCAAGGTTAATGCCCCATTATTAGGCACAGCCATCAGACCCTGGAATGGCTTCCCCTTAATGTATGAGGTCTGCATGTTAAGGAATGCCTTACACTGGTTAAGTAGAAATTTGCCATTATGCATCTGTCTTCCATGTATCCTTTATATAATTAGGAATTTTGGATATTATATAATGTGGAGGCTGCTGCAGGCTCCCTCACATGCTGACGAGTGGAACTAAATAGGCTTACAGTAAAATGTTTTTTTTTACCTACTTACAGCTGAAAAGAAAGTAAAGAAGACATTTCTAAATTCCTCTGGGTAAACAGCAACAACATAATTGCAGTTCGCTCATGCACAATGCATGCTGTAAAAATTTATTGATGACTATGGTTTAAGCCTGATTGAATACTGTTTATTGTTAGCTAAGGAAGGCAGATTGAAAAAGAGAAAAAATACAATTTTAAAGCAAACATAAACAAGCAAACAGGACTTTCAAGACAGCAAGTAATAGAAGATGAATTGAGTAATGAAAAAACAGAACATTCTCTCATCTTTCAGATCACTTTTGTGATCATTTTTTTCGGTAACGAGTATGGTAAGGGCAGGGTTATACTAGAACACAAATGGTCAGTACGACGTGTTGTCTGACCACATCAGAAATCATAAGTGTTTATAGTGTTCCTAACGGCCACAATGGAAGGCAGAATGAAACGCCAACTGTCATAGAGAGGGAGACACAATATCTTTTAATTATATGGACATAATGGCCCACATGTAGGAACTATTTTCTTTCTACCAATAGTTCCTACATAAAACTGCTCACAACAAGGTCTGTGGATTATCTTGAGTTAAGCTAAGTGCCATCTAGTTCCATTATATTCCAAAAAGGCAGACATCTCTATGGCCGATATCTCCAAAACTAGGCAACTCATACCAAAACAATCTAGATGGATAAATAACACTACAGGTAAGAGGAAAAATATGTATTTTTGATTTTGGGGTGAACTGTCCCTTTAAGGTGAGGCAAAAAACCTGCCATCATAGCCTTCTCCTGGCTCCCTTCTCTTTCCAAGAATTCTGTTTATACTTGCATGTCTTGGTAGTCTCGACATGAATCGTATGAATGGGAATAATGGCGATAACTTTCGGACACTTTCATCTAGAAGGCATTCATGGTGTTGCCCTCAGTTGAACACACTGAAAGTGACAGTTTTGTGAGAAATGAAAACAGAGAGCTAGAGAGATGAGTTCTACACACCTTGCCCACTTTGCCGATTCTGACATTGGAATGGGGGTTTCAGTAGCTGTAAGACGATCTGACAAGAATTTTGTTTGAGGCATAGTGAGGAGTATATGTTTAAATATATTAAATAACTTGTCTATCACTGTACAGAGCTCAGCATCCATACTGTTAATTTTCCTTTTCCCCATTTGGAAAAACATAAACACCCTGAACAGGCTGATTTGTTTGCACTGTGAAAATCATTCTTGCAGTTTACTTGTGAGAAGAACAGTAACAATTAAATAGCTCTTGGTTTTCCTGGGGAAACAGATTGATTGTGTTTTGCAGCTACTTATGAAGTTTGCATCCAAGATGTCAACCTTGCATACATAAAAAACATCACTTTTACAAATGCCAGTGTCTTCTGCAGTAAAGCAGTGACATTCAAGTAGTTGAATATATGAATGAAAACACATATGGAAGAATGTAGTAAAACATTTTTTTCAGCCCCCTTCCCACCTCCATTAACACACACACTCACAAACCAATGCTGTCTGATAGTGATCCCCCACATCATTCATCCAAATACTCTCCAATTTATTCCCCAAAGCGACAACCTACAATCTGCAGGCAATAATACCCTGTAATGTCACAATCATGGTGGATGGCAGGGGAAGTAAACCAATAATGTTCTCCTGTTGCTGCTGTTAAAATGTCCTTGAGCAACCTCCAGCTGCTCAGCGGCCAACAGTAGAAAACTGTTGTTTTACTGGGCAGCTCCTAATGGCGGACAGCGCAAGGCCACGGTTTCTGGACAGCTCCCAAGTGTGTCTAACCGTGCAAGTGTGAAGCAGAACATTGCTGAAAAGAGCATATGTGTTCTGTCAGCCCTCCACACATAAATAGGAAAAAAGAGAAAAATGAGTGAGAGGTTTTTCCTTCAGGTGGAAGCGGCTTGAAAATAGCTTGCTGGATATAAATGACTGCCTCAGTTCCATTGAATGTTAGATTGGTGAAGGAGAACACTAGTATAAGCGTACATTTTTTTATGTTCCAATACGGTTGTTTTTACTGCTACAAGTTTACTGCCACAAATCAATGTTCACTCCATTTTACAGTCAGCAGGTTCCTCTTCCTCGGTATATTTTTTATTTTGAAGCACTTTTATTTTGAGTTGCCTGTTGTATGAAATGTGTGTAGCAAATTAAGGCTTAAATGCATTCAACTGATCATAGCATTTACACTCACTTCCGGCTATCAGAATAAAATCAGCGTTCACATTAAATAACAGAATTTAACTCACGTTAAATGCACCACTCTACAAAGAGAAAATCTAGTCAATTACTAATTTTACTATAAAACAATTAATAATCAATTTAGTCTCGAGACTAAATTGATCTTGAAGTTGCTACAGAGTTCTTGATCTTGTACAGTGACCGGATACACACAAACCACATAATCAAGTTCTTTATGAATGAAAGGTTTATTAAACTACTAACTACACACACAATAAACTGACTACACAAATACAACTGATAACGACTAGACACACAAATTAGTGGATAAATGCAACCATGAACGAATGATATGAACACAGTGATAAACCACTCATCAATGAAATGAGGACCATAAACCACAAACTTTAACATTTACCAGTGAAGTCACCCTTAAGCACCGGTCAGCAACTGAGAAGTTTTGGAAAGTCAAAGGAGACTGTTGGGAACTATTATTAGGAATTCTTAATCATCTGAAGCAATTTAGCTATCATACCTACGTTGATGGGAGATAAAAAAAAATTTAAGGGCTTTTTGCCTTTATTTTATAGGAGAAAGGAAATGTGGGAGAGAGAGAGAGGATGACATGCAGCAAAGGTCCGCGGGCTGGAATCGAACCCAGGCCGCTGCAGTAAGGACTCAGCCTTGTACATGGTGCGCGTGCTTTACCAGGTGAGCTATCAGGGCGTTCCTGGGGAGATTCTAATTTTGATCTACATTTCTTAATTCATCTTATTAAGCTGAAACTCCAACCCCAATATCACAGAAAAAGTATCTATTGTTTCACCTGAGTTTTGGCTAGACAAGGTAGACATTGCTCTGGAGGGGAGAGGAGAAGCAGTGCCATTTCTCTGTGGGACGCTCTGCAGGGTGCCAGTGAGCATCTGGGCTAGGTGATGGGTTTCTAGGTCCGGGGTGAAGCTCCCCGGAGCTCCATGTTTTCGGACGTGCTGTTGGTCCTGCGGGTGACTTTGGCTCGAATTGGACGTCTCCCCTTCCATAATCAGGCTGACGAAATTTTCCTTGGTTTGGTTGTGATGGCCACACGATCTGAGAGTCTGTCAGATGTTGGCTGAGTTTAAAGTCTGGTATGGTCCTAACGGCGGTGTCATTAGGATGCAGGTACTGCAGGACAATGAAGCAACTTCTTTAATCTGGTAACTGCAATTTAGGAGCGCTAACAGAGTTTCTGTTAGAGTTTGAGTCTTTGAGTCTGTCACTACGTTTCTCTCGCTCTCTAATTTGCCTTCTCAGCAAGCACCACGGTGTGGTTCCAACTTGGAGCAGGCTGTCTTTCAAAGCTGGCTTGAAGTCGGCCTTCTCCATTTTCGGTGCTGCTCGGGGATTCAGTGCAAATCTTCGTCTCGGGGGAGCTAAATGAGTTTGCAAACAGAATTAAAAACAGCTTTGAGTAAGAGTAGAGCAGATTTTACTTAGCTTAACGACTAGGCTAATGCAGCATTTAGCATGTTAATTTCATTAAACACAAGGTTAATTTAGCTGCTAATGCAAGCAGCCAATAGCTACTTTAACACACTTCAGCCACAACAATACTACGTCAGCAGGGAGTGACGCACCCACAATCTAAAATGGCGAGTCTGGCAATGTTTCAGGCTGCCGCAAAAAGAATGGAAAATACAAATCACTACTGATTTTTAGCTCAGCCTCGCTCAGCCTACAAACCAGTGTCTGACATACAGTTGGGTTACAGCTGATGCCAAGTGTACAGAGGCTGAAAGTCTGAAAGTTGTATTTGGCTTAGGGTGTTGAGAATCACTGGGACTCCGCAGTTGAATTAGTTCAATTGTGTGACTTAAATTTAACTTTTGTTTTGAAACTGAGCCATGGAACTCAACTATTCCACAATCCTCAGGTATTCACACCAAGGTGTGAACTCTGTGATCTCATAACTTTTGTACATGTAACGTTACTGATGTGTTTGAGGTTTTATTTTTGTGATATTCTCCATGGTTAACATGAGGTTATTATTGTAACCGTAGTTCTCAGCCACCACTAAGTTGATGTTAGTTTATGTTATGCTCCAAACAGAGTCTTTGCATGCTAAGTCCTTTTTACTTGGCACCATTATCCTAAAGCGATCATACACATACATCTTTAGTTTGGCTTTAAACATAACCACACACGCGAAGAGAAAACTTAAAGCTCCCTCTTCACATGCTTCCTTTGTTCTGACCACGTGTGTTCATGCTTGTGCACATGATACATACGGAGGCAGATCAAAGAAACACACACATTATTTCTGGTGCGCGCGCACACACACACACACACACACAGGCACATCTTTTATCTTTAGTTTAGTGCTTTTAGTTAGCTTATATAGTGTGTGTTGTAGGCTTTTATGATATTTTTAATAAATGCTTGTGGATAATTATGCTGGTTTCTTTAATGTTGCACATGAGTGAATATATCCCCAACCTCTTCTAAGTAGAACTCCAAATCATTCAATCTAATAGCTATTGATGGTAATTTTGGTTATAATTATTAATTTAATTATTAATCAGAGTTCCAAATTGATAGTTTTGTGTATTTTATGAGAATGAATCAATTAATCAGCTATCATTTTCTCTTCTTTAAGAGTGGTTCCCTGATGAACTTCTACTAATTAAAGTAATTATTTATGATAGCCAAATTTAAAGGTGCTATTGATAACATTGATAACATTCTGCCACTAGATGACACACTCCCCCTCCCCCCTTGCATTCCATTCCAGTGGTTTCCAGTTTTTTGCACAACCTGCATATTTCATGGTCGAGTGGAGTGAGACTCAGTCATGTCAAGTGATGAATCTTTCATGGTAGAGTAATGAATTCATTTTGCAACATTAGCTATAGATTTAGGATACTTTGTGCTGTGGTGTGGTAAATTTGGAATTGATGTCAATTCTGAACAGTTCTCAACCCAAGCATACATTTGCTTATATAGCCAGTACACAAGCAAACCCACACAGATACACACACTCACTGACACTGACAATAATTATCTAAGGCACTAGACAGATTTGCATAATCGAGTTGAGATTGTGAAATAAGCCTTACTGTCTGTGTAGATATTTGATGTACTGTATAAACAGTCTGTTTTATTCTATTCTGCTTGGAATATTCTTGGATGCTTCTATTGAGCTTTATGTTCAATGTGTTAGCAGTATTTACCTAGTGACATTTCACAGGGGCCAGAATAATACCACCTTAGTTCTATGGAAGTGTCACGAACACACCAGACTCCACCGTCTGTTAATCAAGCACACCTGCTTCCTATCACACTCCTGCTCCCCATCAGCACCGAATCACAGCCAGTATAAAAGGCCAACACTCACCTCAGCCAGTTGTCTGACCTCGTTTGATACAAGGACTCCCCATGCGACTCTACATAACCCCTTCGTCCCTCTCCAGTGATCTCCCTCTCCAGCGAGTCTTCCCTCCAACGGACTTCCCCATCTCCATACCTGCACACCGGCCTTTTCTGGCTGTAACCTAATAAATACCCATTTGTCTCCATATCGGTGTCTCCTGCCTGTCTGTCCGTAACAGAAAGAATGGGTGTGTGTGATTTACTGAGTGTAAATAGTGATTTTATATGACTCTATGACTGTATACCTTGGTGCATATGCAACTTGCATAAAGTAAAATTTGCACTAACTTATTTGCAAATCAGGCATTCCTCAAGAAAGACAAGCCTTAACCAGCCTGTTAGTGGATTCTAAAGCCACAAAGATGTAATGCTGGCTGTTGTCATCCTCTCTGGCTTTCACACCTCCTCTCTTTCACTAATTTTATATTTCTCAGCCTCTCTGCCTTATATGTTGAGACATGGCTTTCATGCCTCCTCCCCAACCTTGAACGAGAAGGAAAATGCTGCTTCTAGTTGAGATTGATCTTCTTTATGACTTGGTGGAGGCTGAAGGTATGACACAAGCATTTTTTGTTCATGTTAAGATCACCCACAAGAGTCCAATAAGCACACACCCTGATAGCATTACTTCCCTGACGTGCTGTGCCTGTGCACATATTGGTTGCCCAAACAGAAATGATTCCCGTTTTTCACTTAGGTGATCAGACATATGTTTGGATTTGTGTGTGTGATAGCATGTCAGGCTTTACTGAGACACACTTTAGTTTCATTCAGCTGGTGCCATCCAAAGTAGGTTGTCTTTTGTGTGTTTTAGTAGCACAAAGTTACAATTCCTCAGCTTGGAAAGCCAGACCTCCCCTGGAGCAATGCCTGACATAGAGGGAATTGGGCTGTGATTTGGTTCATTTGTATTCCACTGAAGCTGGAGTTTAGTTTTTCAGATGAAGAATTTGAATGAGAGCTAGTACATGGGGTCCTGTCGGCTCATAAGGGGGACTGACATAGCAGGACAGGACTTTTATAACTCAGGTAGAAGTAGTGTAACTTAAAGTTACTGTGGGAGTAGCTGTTTTCATGTGATTATAGCATCTTTCAATTATATAGCCTGGTAGCAAAACTTGTTTGTTGAAAAATGAAACAATCTTGATGATAATTAGTGCAGTAAATGGGCTGTTTTCTTCCTATATATTGTCAGTGGCTGTCTACATTGCTGTTTACTGACGCGTCTTTTTTATACTACCACTCTGAGGTGCCATAGTCAGAAAGTTTATAATTCTACACATAGTTGCTTTAAAAGAGTTCATCCTCAAGCAGCATTGCACTCCTATAACATCGTCGGGCTCATGTTGGACAGCTTAAAAAAAATAGATCAAAATCAATGCAGCAGAACCAGAGATATCGTCTTATTTATTCCACGCATTATTTTTCTTTGTCAAAACCTGGTGCCTACATTACCCACAATGAAACTAGACTTGCTAATGTCACCTCAAGCTTCAAGCAGAGATGAGGAGCGGGCCTGGTAAGCTCACTTCTATTTAACTCCACACCCCAAATGACATTGACACAAGAGAAACAATTTGAGGCAATTCATCAGACTTTGTGCCTGTACACAGATGTTGTGTAAAATTGGTGGAGTTTTTCTTTAATAACAATAGCTAATTGGCTTGCACAGACATGACATAATCAAAAAAGACTTGCAATGTGACTTTGAATTTAACACCAATGACTTGAAGTT